>NC_053024.1:151825002-152097643 GCF_003073215.2 Triticum urartu | reverse complement strand
AAGTTTGGAGAGGTTGAAAGTAATGAGGAAGTGAATCAATTCGCTACCTAGAGAAGTGAAGAGTCACGTCTAACCTTCAATAGCAGAAGCAGTTTCAGTGCAATCAACACTAAGACCATACTGGACTTGGTGGTGCTAAAACAATTTATTTATTTAAAATGAAGATTATATGTCCTATTTACTATCTTCATAAAACAATTTAGGTTATTTTGTAAGTTTGCTGATAGAGATTTTGTGAGAGATTTTGCAAAGTACTGTTCGATGAAGTATTTTTTTCCGAGAATGTCGACGAAGTAGCTTTAGTGGCATGGTATGCATATACGGTTATACACTATTCTTCTTCGTACAGTGGAACGCATAAAGCTAGTAATTTGCTGAAATCAGATTTAGCTAGTAGTATTTGGACCATTATCAAAGTACAATACTCATAGCTGTACATATTATAATAACTAAATGGGCTCTCTGATATCCTAATTGAACGCCTAGCTTATCATATTTTCTATAAGTAGCAGCTATACTCAAAATTGGAACTGCAAGTTAAAAATCGTACGTATTATTTAAACAGACCAATGAAATATGAATTCCACAGCTACAGTTGCTGACAAAACATCATATGAATAGGTAATTCAGTAGTTGATAGTCAGTCTGGGCAAGTGGATTCCTTTGAGGAGAGAAATTCTTTGGTTTAGTTTGATGTCCAAGAATCATACATCGCCTTAATTCTGGAAGACAAAATTGTTAGTTGTACCCTGCAGACACGTTCGTCCACCAAGGACAATGGTTCCAAGTTGACATGCTTTTACATGCAGGTGTTCCAGGATAATGCTCTGAACTTTTGAAGAAAATGTCATTCTTGTTCTGATCGATGTGAACTCCGAGCATTTTATCTCAGCTCGAATCAAATTTACTGAATGGCACAACCAAACTTTCTACCAGACCATTCATTTTTTTTTAGAAAAGGAGGATGACCCCCGGCCGGAGATGCATACGGCCACTTTATTGATTATTCTCGAGGACCTTATAAAGTATTACAAACAATATATCTGAATCCACCATCTTGGCAATATATGCCGCTACTCCTATCCATATGATGAAGGGATGCTAGCTGGGCCACTACCCAAACCACTCACCTAAACCTAACATCAATAGTCGGAAGCCCCAGCCGAGCCACATATCGGGTCTGGGGCACAATCCGGTCAGACGCACTCGTGTGTCGTCGCAACCATCTTCCACAGGTCCGTCTTCAGATTATATTGAGGCTTCTACCTTGTCTGGCCACTCTGCCATCGACGTCACCATGACGCCAGACAGCTACCTCCTCCTGCGCGAGTCCATCTCCGCGCATCGGACGCCGAGCCTCCACAGCGCCATGCCGCCGATCTCCGCCGCCATCAATGTGTGAGATGAAGTACCGCTCCACCACGGCAGGTACAAGGTAAGGAAGGGCGAGGTCCCCATTGGAGACATGGCCGGACGGGCCGCCACCAGGAACCAGACAAGCTCGCCATACACGCCCAGCATCCCCATGCCCAGGTCGGCGCCTTCAAGAAGGTGACGACGCTGTGGCGCCGCCGCCGCTTAGCCACCGGGGCTAGGGTTTTCACCAGGGCGCAGGGGAAGCAGGGAGGCAGGGGAAGTTGAGCCTCGGCGCCGCCACCAAGGAGGGAATGGCGTCCGGTACGCCATCGACGCCATGACCGCCACCGGCGGCCAAGGGTTTCCCCCGGCCAAGCACCCTGCCGCCACCTCCGCGTTAAACACAATTACACAGCGTGTTGTAGCGTGACAGGATTGCATTACTTGCGCATATATGTTAGGTAGTTAGGAAGGACATTTATCTTAACTAGAGTCCTTATCTCTACCTCTTTCTTTCTTCTCAAGTTTGTAATCTCAACTGCTGTATGCGCTATCCAGGGAGGTGCGCCCCTGGCCTTTATAACACGCAACAGCGCCCCCACGATGGGTAAGACGCTTTCGCCTATTCGCACATGGTATCAGAGCCTCCTCTTCCAAACCCTAGCTGCTCCATAGTCCCAAGCCATGTCTTCCTCCAGCGCCGCCCCAAGCAATCTCGGTCAGGTCACGGAGAAGCTCTCCCGGACGAACTACGTCCTGTGGCGAACTCAGGTTACGCCGCAGCTGAGGGGAGCTGGGCTCTTCGGCTACGTCGATGGAACGGTGTCGGAACCCACCCGCCTCCTCATCACCAAGGACAAGGACGGCAAGGAGTCATCTGAGCTCAACCCTTTCCATCCCATCTGGGTGAAGGAGGATCAACAAGTGCTCGGCTACCTCCTCAACAACCTCTCCAAGGAAGTGCTGATCGCGGTGACCACGGTCACCACCGCGCATGCCCTCTGGGTGGCGCTTGCAGGCATGTTTTCTTCTCAATCTTTGAGCCGTGTAAACAATATTCGCACTGCCTTAATCAATGCATAGAAGGGCACCCAATCGGTTGCTGCATATTACGCTCATATGTGTGGCTTTGCCGATGACCTCGCCGCGGCCGGCAAGCCCATCCAGGACGATGAGCTCATCTCCTACCTGCTACATGGGCTGGATATGGACTACCAGCCTCTCGTCTCCGCCCTCGACGCCCGTGTCACGCCGGTCTCCATCGACGAGCTGTACTTCATGCTGAGCAACTTTGATCAGCGTGTGGCATAGTTTCACAACACCGGTGGCGGCTTCAAGTCTTCGGCCAACGCCGCCACTCGCGGGTGCGGCGGGTACTCCTCGTGCTCTTGCGGTCCTCCTCGACACAAGGGCAAGCAAGGTGGTGGCGGCTCCAGCAACTCCTCTCACGACGGACGTCCCAACTTCACCAACAACAGGGGCCGTCGCGGCGGGGGTGGCAGCGGTGGCGGCTCGGGCAGATCACTCCCTGATGCCGTACGTTGCCAGATCTGTGGCAAGCCTGGCCACACGGCCAAGGATTGCTGGTATCGCTTCGATGAAGACGATGCCTCCTCTGATGAAGATGACAAGGTAGCTGCCGCCGCTGATGGGTCATATGGCGTTGATACTAATTGGTATCTTGACAGCGGTGCTACCAACCACCTCACGGGAGAACTTGAGAAGGTGACTCTTCATGAGAAATATCATGGCAAAGACCAAATTCACACGGCAAGTGGTGCAGGTATGAGGATAAGTCACATAGGTCATTCGGTTATACGTACCCCTTCTCGCAAGATTCATCTTAGAAATTTTTTGCATGTTCCTAGTGCCAACAAAAATCTTCTCTCCGTTCATCGCATCATCATTGATAATCATGTATTCATTGAATTCCATCCTTTCTTCTTTTTGACCAAGGATCAGGCCACGAGGAAAATTCTCTATCGAGGTAGATGTGTTCGAGGGCTTTACCCGTTGATTCCGGAGTTTAGAAGATCAAATAAACAAGCTTGTGGTGCTATCAAGCTTTCGTCCACACGATGGCACGATCGTTTAGGACATGCATCTTTTTCTTTGGTTGAATGTTTGCTTAGAAAAAATAAGCTCCCGTTTGTTGGTGAGCGAAATATTGAAACTATTTGTGATTCTTGCCAAAGAGCAAAATGTCATCAATTACCTTACCCTATATCTACTAGTGTTTCCACTCAACCTTTGCAATTGATATTCTCTGATGTTTAGGGTCCTGCCCCACCTCGGTTGGTCGACACACATACTATGTTAGCTTTATTGATGACTATAGCAAATTTTCTTGGTTTTACCTTGTCAAGAAAAGATCTGATGTTTTTCAAGTGTTCAAAATTTTTCAAGCACTTGTAGAACGCAAGTTTGACAAAAAAATTATTGTTGTCCAATCCGACTGGGGGGGAGTATGAGAAGCTCAACTCCTTCTTTCAAACCCTTGGCATATCCCATCATGTGTCATGTCCTCACGCTCACCAACAAAACGGATCGGCCGAACGCAAACATAGGCACATATTTGAGGTTGGTCTAGCTCTTCTTGTCGACGCTTCTATGCCCCTTAAATTTTGGGACGAAGCGTTTCTCACAGCCGTTCACATTATCAACATGCTTCCGAGTCGAGTTATCAACAACGACACACCCACCGAACGACTTCTTCACGTCAAACCCGACTACACATCACTTCGTGTTTTTGGGTGTGCCTGTTGGCCTAATCTTTGACCCTACAACTCTCGCAAGCTCACGTTTCGCTCAAAACAATGTGTTTTTCTCGGGTATAGCTCTCAACACAAGGGGGTCAAATGTCTAGATGTCTCTACTGGTCGAGTTTACATATCCTGTGATGTTGTATTCGATGAAACCAAGTTTCCCTTCGCTGAGTTACACCCAAACGCCGGTGCTTTACTTCGGAAAGAAATTCTTCTTTTGCCTCCAAATCTAACCGGCTTTGCTAATGGGGAGTATAACTCTGATGATACTACTATGACTAACCCTCTTACCATGTTGCCTGAGTTATGTGATGACACAGGAAGCTACGCTGAAGAAAACGGAGTCGAAAATAATGAAGAAAAATCGCCCAACAGGGCCATATTTCATGTGCCAAGACTTGGGGAGAAAATCTCCCTCGGGATTGGCGCCTGCAGGTGTGGCAGACCTGCCAGCGGGATCCACTCCGGGATCATCGCCCATAGCTTGGTCAGGCGGATCCCCCTCAGATTCCGCGCCCGAGCCCTCCGCTTCTCCCCCCGCGCCCGACCGCACGTCAGCAGGTGGCCCCCGCCTGCGCCACGCGGCAGCCAGCGGCTGGAGGCGCCGGCCCGCACTCGCCAGGGCCCACGGGCGGTCGCTTTCCGGCTCAGCCTGTCTGCTACAAGCGGCGGGATCTGCGTCGGCCAACTGGCCCGGGCCCAACGGGCCCCACACCTGGCGCACGCGGGGGACCAACGTCATCATTGCTGCGGGACGAGCCCTGTCCGGCGGGATCTTCTGTGGCGTGTGTGACTCCGCCCATGTCGCCGCCTCGCCTCCGCGCATAGAAGATCCGGCCTCTATTTCTGGTGCGGCTATTGTGGATCCTACTGAATCCACCCCGGGATCAGCAGCTTCAGCTCCCACGGGATCTTCTGCGCCGGAGCCAACCACGTCACGACGTACTTGTCTCCAACAGGGGGTAATACAACCAGTAAATTACAAACGTATGACAAAATTTGGCATGATCTGCTCTACAGGTGAACCAGGCGAGTCGTATTCACTTGAGGAAGCCCTTGGTGATGAAAATTGGAAACAAGCAATGAAAGAAGAGTACATGGCCTTAAAAAGGAACAACACATGGCACTTGGTTCCTCCACGGCAAGGTAAAAACCTTATTACTGCAAGTGGGTTTTTAGGATTAAGAGAAAATCTGATGGCACTATTGATCGTTACAAAGCAAGACTTGTAGCAAAAGGTTTTAAACAACGGTATCGCATAGACTATGAGGATACCTTTAGTCCAGTTGTAAAAGCTGCCACTATCCATCTTGTGTTATCTATTGCTGTTTCTAGGGGATGGAGTCTTAAACAGCTAGACGTTCAGAACACGTTTTTGCATGGTGTTCTGGAAGAGGAAGTGTACATGAAACAACCTCCTGAGTTTGAAAACAAGAATGCACCTTCTCATGTATGTAAACTTGACAAAGCCTTATATGGATTGAAGCAGGCTCCTTGGGCATGGTACTCACGGTTGAGTCACAAAATGCAAGCACTTGGTTTCATCCCATCAAAGTCTGATACCTCTTTGTTCATTTACAACAAATGCAACACTCATATATTTGTTCTCATCTATGTTGATGATATTATCGTCACAAGTTCGTCTAATGAGGCTATCACAGGCTTATTGAAGGATCTAAGTGTAGAATTTGCTCTCGAGGACCTTGGAGACTTGCATTATTTCCTAGGGATAGAAGTGAAGAAGCATGATAATGGTCTTCACCTCTCTCAGGAAAAGTATGCAACAAATCTGATAAAAAAGGCTGGTTTGCAAGGGTGTAAACCCTCACCTACTACACTATCAAGTTCAGAAAAATTGTCTCATACAGAAGGGCAGCCTTTGGGTCAAGATGACAGCACAAGATACAAGAGTCTGGTAGGTGCGCTTCAATATTTGACACTTACACGGCCTGATATCTCCTTTGTTGTTAATAAGGTCTGTCAGTTTCTTCATGCACCCACCACAGTTCACTGGACTGCTGCAAAGAGTATAGTTCGATATGTCAAGAATACTCTCAATATTGGTCTGAATTTTAGTAAGTCATCACCTACACTTTTGAGTGCTTTCTCAGATTCTGACTGGGCAGGCTGCCTGGATGACAGGCGGTCCACTGGTGGCTTTGCAGTATTTTTTGGTCTCAATTTAATTTCATGGAGTGCAAGAAAATAGACAACTGTCTCTCAATCCAGTACAGAGGCAGAATACAAAGCATTGGCAAATGCAATAGCTGAGATCATATGGGTGCAATCACTGCTGAAGGAACTCGGTGTAAAAAGTACTCAAGCTCCATGTTTATGGTGTGATAATTTGGGTGCCACATACCTATCTGCCAATCCAGTCTTTCATGCCAGGACTAAACACATTGAAATTGATTTTCACTTTGTCAGAGAACGAGTGGCTCAAAAGAAACTTGACATACGTTTTGTGCATTCCAAGGACCAGATAGCAGATGGATTCACAAAGCCTCTTCCCACACGAAGCTTTGGAGATTTCAAACATAATCTCAACTTGATGAAGTTGTGATTAAGAGAGAGTGTTAAACACAATTACACAGCGTGTTGTAGCGTGGCAGGATTGCATTACTTGCGCATATATGTTAGGTAGTTAGGAAGGACATTTATCTTAACTAGAGTCCTTATCTCTACCTCTTTCTTTCTTCTCAAATTTGTAATCTCAACTGCTGTATGCGCTATCCAGGGAGGTGCGCCCCTGGCCTTTATAACACGCAACAACGCCCCCACGATGGGTAAGACGCTTTCGCCTATTCACACACTCCGAACCAGCCACAGCATCAACAGGCGCGTGCATGCCGGAGATCCAGGCCGGCCGGAGGTCATGCGTCACGAGCAGATCAGAACGCCTCAGATCTGACGAGGGGAACCCGGGGCCTCCCCGCGCCACGACCAACGCCCACCGGGACCTCGCTGCCCGCGCAGCCAAGGGGACCTGGCCAACCTCACCGACGAGCACTCCCCGCCGCCGGAGGAGCGCCGTCCGCACCAGCGAGGCCACCGCCTCAGATCCGGGCCCTCACGACCGAAAGGGAGCGGCCAGAGGCCTCGCCGCCGCCCTCACAGGCAGCCGCGCGGGGGCCCCGACGACCGCCTCCGACAGCGGCGAGGAGGGGAAGGGGGAGGTGGCGGCGCGAGGGAACCGTAGGTTGCCCCCGAGTCGCCCTCGGGAGAGCGACGCGGGGGGAGGGGATGTGATGGTAGAGACCATTCATGATGCTTCAAGTTTAAGGAGGAATTGGTTATGGCAGCAGAACCATCACCTCATTTGTCCGTCCAACATCAGACTACTTGAATTGAATTAAAAAAATATTGAACATTTTGAACGGCATTCGGTCGGTATTTCACGGTAATCACGATGTGAACTCCGAGCATCTGATCTTTCGAACTTTCTAATGGCACAACCGAACTTTCTATCAGACCATTTATCATGATTCAAGTTGGACAGCAAAAAGAGAGCAACTAATTGAGCTATTTTTTTTAAAAAAATACATTTTTTTATTAAATTTCAGAAATATTACACCATAATTATATTTTTTTAAATGATACCCAGTCGGCCTACTGCTGGCCGGATCTAGTCGTCCTACTAGTGGCCTATTGGCCCCCAGCCGGCCCACTGCCGGTCGATTGGATCCAGTTGGCCCACTGCTGGCTAATTGGACCCAGCCGGCTCGCTGCTGGCCGATTGGCGCCCAGTCTGCTTCCTCTAGACCGACAGGTGCATTCGCCCATTTATCTGTTGAATAGGTATCTGAAAAATATTGAAAAAGTATTTGAAAAAATGTTGATCATGCATATAAAAATGTTAATCAAGCATTTGAAAAAAATGTTGAACAAGTATTTGAAAAATGTTGAACAAATATTTGAAAACTGTTGAATAGGTATTTGAAAAATGTTGAAGAAATATTTTAACAAATGTTGATCGTGTATATAAAAATGTTAATCAACATTTTTAAAATACTTGTTCAACATTTTTCCAAATAGTTGTTCAACATTTTTCCAAATAGTTGTTCAACATTTTTTCAAATAGTTGTTCAACATTTTTATATACATGATCAACATTTTTACAAATATTTATTCAACATTTTTATATACATGATCAATATTTTTTCAAATACTTGATCAACATTTTTTAAAATACTTCTTCAACATTTTTCAAATACCTATTCAACAGTTTCAAATATTTGTTCAACATCTTTCAAATACTTGTTCATTATTTTTTTTCAAATGCTTGATTAACATTTTTATATGCATGATCAACATTTTTTCAAATACTTCTTCAACATTTTTCAAATACATATTCAATAGATAAATGGGTGCATGCACATGTCGGCATAGAGAAATTAGACTGGGCGCCAATAGCCAGCAGTGGACCGACTAGGGCCAATCGGCCAACAGTGGGCCGACTGGATCCAATCAGCCGGCAGTGGCCCGACCAGGGGCCAATTGGCCACCGGTAGGATGATTGGATCCAGACTGGGTATTATTTTAAAAAAATATAATTACAGCGTAATATTTCTGAAATTTAACAAATTATTGTATTATTTTAAAAAAATTCACTAATTGAGGAATACTCCTTGGGGTGCCTCCGCAAGGGTCGCTTGGGGTGGGCTGGGAGCGTGTCACTTGGCGCGCTCTCAGCCGCCGCCACGTGTCACGCTCCCTTGGGAATTTGTTTTTCTGATTTTTTTCTGTACGCATTTTTAGCTTTTAGATTATTAAATTTTTTGTTTTTTTCGGCTTTTCGCTTTTCCCCTAGTTTTTCTTAGGATTTGGATCCAGGAAAAAAACCGAAAAAGAAATTTGCATGAAAAAAAATGCATTTTTTCCTTCCGCGAGAGACATATATTTACTTCTCGTGGAGCCATGGATTTGCTTTCGCGAGAAGCACAAGTGTGCCTCTTGGAAAGAAAAAAAACATGTTTTTTCTTTCGCGAGATGCACAGATTTACTTTTCATGGAGGCATGAATTTGCTTTCGTAAGAGAGACGGCCATGCCTCTTGGAAAGAAAAAAAACAGTTTTTTTAGCGAGAGACATAGATTTACTTCTTGTGGAGATACGGATTTTCTTCCCCGAGAGGCACGGCCATGCCTCTTGGAACCGCGTTTTATTATTTCTTTTACGCGAGAGGCACATATTTACTTCTCGTGAAGGCACGGATTTACTTTCGCGAGAGGCATGGCCGTGCCTCTCGGAAAGAAAAAAACAACACATTTTTTCCTTATGCGAGAGACATGGTCGTGCCTCTTGGAAAGGGAAAAACATGCTCCTAGTTCGGGTTTTTTTCGTCTGTTTTTTTCATGAATTTTTTTAATCAAAATCTATAAACATGGGATCTAGTTGGGAAGATCTCGACGCGAGGAATCTAGCGGTGTAAACAATTCGAAATTTGGACGCACTGTTTAAGAGATAAAATGAATGTATGAAAAAAGGAAACTCCCAAGTTGCAATAAGAGGCGCACTGCATGCGCGGCCATTGTCGTAACCTGGGGAGGTGGGCGTGATCTTTATAATGGGTACTCCTTAATTAGTGATTTCTGGAGATAACCGAACATAGGCTCAGCGAGTCCACCTTTCGACTCGCTGAAGGGGCAGGCGAGACGGGTCGGCCCACTCGCGCGGGGGACCACAACCTCTTTTTCTCGTATTTGTTTAGTTTTTTCGTTTTTATAGGAGTTGGCTACTCAACAGTTGTCAAAATAATGCCTCAATCAATTCCGCTACTACCATCTTTCTCTTTCTTTGTGGTAAACCCCGTATTTCAGCAAATGCGAAACCACCGCCATCCTCATTGTTGCTGCCCCGCCCTGCTGGAGCCAACACTCCGACCATACCTATAAACCGGCAAATTTGATAATTTGCCACCCCTTACCTCCCCCTTTCATAATTTGCCCCCCCTAAGAATGACAGGTGGGGCCCGGGCCCGCCCGTCATTGAGACAATGGGTGCCAAATTGTGAAAGGGGGAAATAAGGGGTGGCAAATTATCAAATCGCCCCTATAAACCTTACCCCCTGTGCATGCACCCGTACTCGTAAATCCTCCCCCACCCCACCCCACGTTCGGCCCACCACATCATCCTAGTCTCCGGCTCGGTGAGCTTCTTCGTCGGTGAAATTGGAATCAACTAAATTCGATATTTATGCGACTGATGGTAGGAAATACGCACAAAACATGGCAGGTTATCATTGACAGTGGGCCCCACCAGTGTGACAAAGTATCGAAACAAGCTAAACCTTGAGGGATTTGAGAAAGTTAATTACGAATTATCACAAACATGTGGTTATGTGTTAAAAACATTTCCAAAGTTTGCGATTGTACAAGAGGAGTGTTTAGAGCTTCCAAAATTTCCAAACATGTGGTTATGTGTTTAAAACAGGTTGCGCCCCGCACTCCATGTCGAAATAGCAGTTGCACTAAAATAGATGTCAAAAGAAATAGCGGTGAACTAAAATAAAATACAAATAACCAGCCAGCCAGCCATCCAATATACGCAGATGCGGTTGCAGTAAATGAACATGTACCCGATGTCTTGCATGACGACGATCGGCGCTGAGCGCATCAATGGCCCGGCGGAGGTACACCTCAACAGCAGGCAGCAGCTCTAGCTAGGCTTGATCTCGCGAGATCCTCCTGGTCTCCACCCAATCCATCGCCTAGCCGACCCTTGCATCACCTCACCTAGCTAGGTAGCCGGCGGGCGGGCAGCCGCCGTTGGATGCCGAGGAGGGTCCCCGCAGTAGCCGTCGGATCTGGGAACCCCCCTCCCGGCTCCGGCTATTCGAGTTCAAGCCTTGATGGCGCCAAATGCCAAGCCAAAGCATTCATCGCCGGCGCAAGTACGCGACCACGTGCACGTAATCTTCCTCCCCAAATCTTCCTACGGCCCCCGTACGTACGTAGCCGCCATTTACTAGCTCCTTAACTCCGGCGCGCTCCCTCCCCCGCGTTTATGGTGCCGCGGCCGTGGTACCGGCGCAGGTACTTACGAGCGGGCGCGCCGCGCGCGCGCCTCCATCCACCGATTTTTCATACGCGCGCGGGGATCGCGATCGGGTTTATACGTACGTGCCCATACGCATAAAGGTGGCGAGGCTGTGCGTAGCGGTGGCGGTGGTGGGTAGGGCAGCAGCAGCGTCGACGAGGTAGCGCGACGGCATTGCGGTCGATACTACAGCAGGTGCTAGGCTGGTGAGTTCAATTCGACCGTGTCGTGGGGAGTAGAGAGTGGACTTCTTGGGGAGTGGCTTGCTGGAGATAGTGGGTGGTGATGGATTTTGGGCGGCGCAAGAGCTTTAGCTTCTTCGAGGAGGACCGGAAGGCGCGGCCGGCGGCGGCGCAGACGCCCGTGCACCACTATGCGCGCGGGGGAGGAGGAGGAGGAGGAGGAGGGGGGCGGTCCCCGGCGCGCGAGGCGGCGGAGCCGGCGCGGATGAGCATGTCGTCCGTGCCTGTCGCGGAATTGCCGGCGATGATGGGAGTCGGAGGCGTGGGAGGCGGGTGCTCGCCGTGGGTGCAGTCGCCGCTGCACAGCAGGCTGCGCTTTCCGCCGTCGCCCGCCGCGATCTACCACTGCCTCGCGGCGCTGCACCGGCTGGACGGCGACGTGCACGCGCTCGCCGTGGCGAGAGGGGTGCTGTTCACGGCGTCCGACAGCGGCCGCGTCCGCGCGTGGGCGGCGCCCGGGTGCTTCAACCGCGGGTACCTCGACGTGGGCCGCGGCCGTGTCCCTGCTCTAGCGGCGTGCGGCGGGACGCTCGTCACCTCCCACAGCCGCGACCACCACGTCCGGGTGTGGACGGTGTGCGCGGCGGCCGTGTGCGACCACATCCGCGCCAAGAAGGCGGCCACGCTCCCGGCCAAGGGCGGCCTCCTCTCCTTCGCCAAGAAGCGCCCGCACCACCACCGCGACACCGTGTCGTGCCTCGTGCTCCACGCCGTTGCGGGCCTCCTCTACACCGCGTCGCACGACCACACCGTCAAGGCGTGGAAGCTCTCCGACGGCAGCTGCGTCGATTCCTTCGTCGCCCACGATGGGCCTATTAATGCCATGCTCGTCAACGAGGCCGACGGCTGCATCTTCACGGGCTCCGCCGACGGCACCGTCAAGATGTGGCGCCGGGTGTACGGCGGCACCGCGCACGCCCTCATCATCGTGCTCCGCTCCGAGCTGTCCCCAGTCAACGCGCTCACGATCTGCCACGCCGCGAGCGGCACCACCCGACGGTGCTTCCTCTACGCCGGCTCCTCCGACGGCTACGTCAACATCTGGGAGAAGGAGGCCTCGGCGGGCCGGCCGGTGCACGTCGGGTTCCTCAAGGGTCACCGGCTTGCGGTGTTCTGCCTGGCCTCCGGCTGCGGCGGGCGGGTGGTGGTGAGCGGGTCGGAGGACGCGACCATGCGCGTGTGGAGGCGGGAGGGGAAGGGCGGCGAGTCGCACACGTGCCTGGCCGTGATCGAGGGGCACCGCGGGCCCGTGCGGTGCCTGGCGGTGGGCGGCGGCGAGGCAGGGGAGGTGGAGGGAAGCATGGTGGTGTACAGCGCCGGGCTGGACAAGAGCGTGAAGGTGTGGAGGATAAGGGTGGTGGGGAAAGAAGAGGAGGACGACGAAGATGATGAAGACGACGACGGCGAGGAGGAGATGGAGGACATCGTGGCCGCAGGGAAGGGCGATGTGGATGCCGTGAGAGACGAGGTGGAGGCCGAAGAGGAGCAGGTGGTGAGCCTTGGGCCGACGCCGGTGCTGTCGCCGGTGTGGGTGGAGAAGCGGCGGCATACAAGTCGTGGCTGAAATGCTGAGTTGAATTCAGCGCTGATTAGGAGAGTGCGCGTTGCAAACTTGCAATGGGCCAACCTTAGTTTAGTGGTTTAACAGTATTGTTAATTTTTCTGTTAAATCAGTCGATTTTCCATCTTCGCCCACTATCCTCTCCAATCCAAACTTAGCATTACCGTTGACAGCACCGGGCTCAGAGTGTCTTTCATTTTTACGCAGTACAATCGCATACGTTCATATACATTTATCTTCATGAACACACACATACGCATTATCACTATGACTATCATGAGCATCTGTTGACGAAATCAGCACATACACCTTATAGTTGATGGGAAAGTCTTCTCACACTCAATGAACATCGTCGGAAAGTCTGAAATAAATCCAGAAAATGCGAGTACCAATGCCAAGTCTAAAACTTAAATCCTGATAGGTTAGTTCCACCACAAAACATCAAACCATCCCCTTGGTTCGCTCGCTTAGAGTGTCTTACTTTTGCACACAACCCAACTACCCGCTTCTCAACTAATCAAAACGGTATAACAGTTAATTCCTAGGAAAAACAAAGGTCATTCCAAACGCCGACTCTTAAAATGGACACTACATTTATCTACGTACTAGTCGAGAATCGTCCGGGGCACATATATGGAAGTCGTCCATCCAACCATGCCCGCTAAACGTTTACCTTTGTTTTTTTAAGTCTACAACACCCAAAATAATAACATATCAAATCTTCATGAAGTGAAAATACAATAGTTCGAATGTAAATATCAAATTCAACTAAGTTCTAAAATAAAACTGTTCAAACTTGAATTCAACTAGCACATATGTTCCAGGTGTCCTCTTTAAGTGCCCACGACCACAGTTGCTCAATCAAATCTTCTTTAAGCTTTTCATGAGTTGCTCGATGTCAAATTTGTTAATGCATTTGGACAAACTCATCAAACGTGGCCGGATTCTAATTTGACAATTGGATAGCATCACCCATGTTCTCAAATTCCAGACCTCTCAGCATCTTCATCCTCATCCTCCACAATCATGTTGTGCATGATCACACAACATGTCATCAACTCCCATAAGGTCTACATATCCGATTGTTAGAAGGTCCATGAACAACTGTAAAACGGGCCTTTAGCACTCCAAATGCCCTCTCCACATCATTTCTATCTTCTTGTTTTGGGGCAAAGTGAGCTCTTTTCTGACCAACTGGCTGAGAGATGGTCTTGATAAAGGTCGCTCACGAATGATAGATACCATCAACCAAACAGTAGCCCATGTCGTAGTCATGCCTACTGACAATATAGTTGCACGTATGAGCTTGTCCTTCATTACACATCGTAAACAATAGAGACCGTTGCGGCACATTGTTTCATTGTGAGACCCGGGCATGCCAAAGGAAGTGTGCCAAATCTAGAGGTGTGGTGATGCAACTGCTTCAAAAATGATGGTGAACTTCTTAACATGACTCTGATATTGCCCTTGTAGAGCTTTTGGATAGTTCTTCCATATTCTATGCAAGCAATCAAGAGATCCGAGCATACCTGGCCATCCTCTTGCTTCCGACGGTGCCATGAGCTTTTCGGTGCCTACGACAGTTGGTTCTCTCAAGTACTGAGGTATGCACACCTCAACCACTACAGTGGAAAATCTGACCATGATGTCTCCGCAAGTGCTCTTAGACATCTGAAGATACTTGTCCCATGAATCCGCGGGTGTGCCATATGCAAGCATCCACAATGCAGTCATGCACTTTTGGTAATAAGATAATCCAATTCTTCCCATGACATCCTTTTTCTACATGAAGTAGTGATCATATGATCGGACGTGCCATTGTAGAGGCGATTGAACACATTTTTTCGCATCTGAAAGCGCTGGCGAAATTGTCTGTATAGGGAATCGAGGGAAAAGTAGTTGTCCATCAGCGTCAAACGCCCCCGTGCCCTATTCCGATTCGGCACTTGATGACCCTTGATCGATTCCTTGAAACTAGAAACATGCACTTCCGCATGCTTCACATCTGCAAGGACCGCCTGCATGATCCTACTCATCGCACGAGTCGTCAGATGCCTCAACGCAGTCCTCGCATATGTACTTCATGTCTAAATCTATTAGTTCACCAAAGAAAACTTCATGAGAATGACAAAATTACAACTCAAAGCAACTTCATGAGAATGACAAGATTATGAATGAGAACAACTGCCACTATGTCAAATATTCAGAAATTATATTACACTTAATCTATATATCCTTCACCTTAGTTGTCTTACCTTCTTTTTTCTCCGCAATATACTTCTCATGTCGATAGTTCTGCATTTTGAAATAACAAGTGGTGTATAATATCGCAATGTGATGATATGTTTGTGAGTATGCATTTAAAGATATTTGGCCATTTACCTGCAAATGGCTCTTTACGAAAGATTGTCAAGCCTTCTACCTTCATAAGCTTCAGCACACCCTTGGGAGTTGCCTCTGCAAGATATGTACATGGAACAAAGCATCTAAACGATGGTTCTATTTTCAAGAAAAATTGCCCAAAAAATTTAACAGAGTGATCACCCTACTATCCGATCCTCCAAGCTTTTTCAGAGTATCCACAAAATGCTCATGGAGCACTCAAATGTCCATCTCATTCTCATTTTGCTACATGTTGTAGCTCGAGATGAAGATGGTGATGAACTCAACTAGACTTTAACCGAAGAACCCCCACTGCGTAGACCCTCATGGTCAGAGGAAGGCGATACTGGAATAGGAGAGCATTGCGGCGGTATGCCATATATGTCCTAAGAAAGAAAGAATTATATGGAAAATGACTATTTAATTTGAATTTAGCCATGATAAAGGCGCATGTGAACTCAAGAAGTTAGTGTTGACGCTCAAAAGTGGCACAATTATAAAATTAGCTTAGGATATGTAAAGACCAATTCAAACTTAGGATTGGAGGTCACTCTGGATGGCTCTCTTAAGTAGATCGAGATGGATATGAAGATGGTCTAAAACGGAGCTCGGATGCAATAATTATGACAAGTTCAGATATGCTCATGTTAACACCAGATTAAAGAATGACATGAAACTCAATTAATATGGACTCTAATCGAAAGCATTTCAACACGAAAGTTGTGCGTCTCGTCGAAACGGTTGATTTTGACATACAAATCGTCTTAATCCGAGGTCGTATGCTACCTGTGGAGGCAAAATAAGGTCAGAAACAAAAGCTGCACAATCATTTCGGACCGACCGAGTTGATTTGATCGGTGAGACCGAGTTGGTCCGGAAAATTACCAGAGAGTTGGCAATGTTCACTCGATGGGACCGAAGAAAACCATTCGGTGAGACCGAGTAGATCCGGGAAATTACAGGAAGTTACAGAGAGTTGGCCACGTTCACTCGGTGGAACTGAAGCAAACCAATCGGTGAGACCGAGTTGATCCGGAAAATTGCCAAAAATTCTTGTTCGAGTTAGGTTAGGGTTTTTGATGTTTTGGACATAATTTTTAGTCCATTTCTTGTACGGAAAGTCCAGCCGCCTCATAAATTATGAGAGGTGACGGCCGATTGAACAACACACAATCGCAAAAAACACATCTACTACTTTTTCATCTACGTTTTGTCCCTCCCCCGTTTTTGCTTCTCGATCTTCGTCGTTCTTCGTGTTGGAGAGCTGGTAATCCCGAGGCTCTAGGGGCGGCTTGACCGACTTAGGGCAGCCCATAACCGCCGCACTCCCTGACGGGATCCCTCCCGGAGTGTGGGGTTTCGGGTCCTCAAAAGTTCTCTCTGGTTGTCTTGCGAATCGCGCTTCCGACGAGACTTGTTCGATGTGAGCTATGGTGCATCACCCCCGGCGTCGAGGGTACACGTGACATGTTCATGTGCGAACACACTTTTTGGCGACTCCGCTGTGGACAAAAATCAATCATAATCATCATCCATCATTTCTAGCAACGACAAGATTCCCAAGCCCTTGAAAATCAACGCCGATAACATAATCAAGCCCAATTTTGAGGAGTTATCGGAGGAACATCGCCAAGCTTATGAGGAGTACAAGAAGGCGCATGAAGAGAAGGAGATGCAGGAGTTCCTTGCTAAGTTCAAGAAGGATCGTCAAGGCAACATCACTCCGGTTGGAGAAATCAAGTTTCCTCCTCTTCATGATGAACAGGTTAAACCCTCTATGAGTAATACCTTCTCTCCCAAGGTATGGGCTGAAATTGATAGTCACATTACTGATAGCAATAATTTTTTATACCAATTTTTCTTGGAAAATAGTAATGCTAAAAGTAGTATGCCTCAATCATCTAGTGGTAATGTTGGTGTACCTGTTACTGCGGAAATCTCTAATCGAACTTTACCTATTTCATCGGCACCTCCTGTGACGATGAATTATTATCCTAGCCCAACAAATTAGATTGTTGCTGCACTCATTAATCCTATCATGAGTATGCCAAGTTTGATGGTAACGCCAAACCAAACCCTACCTACAAGTGCAAATGTTGTTAGATCATTGCCGAATTACAATTCGGCATACTTGCCACAATTCACACCTGTAGCTACTAACCCTACTCCTCCTATACCAATGCCACAAGCTTCATCATCCACTACGGATGATGGTTTAGCTAATCTTAGAGAGGAGATGGTTAAGATGCCCCGAGAGAATTTTGGAGTTGAGTTACCAAGGAACGTATTTACCAAAAGTCATATCCAGAATAACTTGATGCAATTCAATGCCCTCCGGGATATAAAATTCCAGATTTTGTTAAGTTTAATGGAGAGGGCACAAAAACCACATGGGAGCGTTTTAGTCAATACTTTGCATAATTGGGTGAAGCAGGCTCACTAAATGAATTGAAAGTGCATTTATTTCCTTTATCTTTAACCGGTACCACATTTTTCATGGTTTGCCTCTTTACCACATGGTTCTATTCGTTTTTGGTTGCAACTAGAACAAAAATTTCATGATCATTTTTATAGTGGCGATAATGAGCTTAAGTTGTCACATCTTACACCTGTTAGACAAAAGCATGATGAATCAGTCTCCGATTACGTCAAGAGATTTAGAGATATAAAAAACCGGTGCTATAGTTTGGTGATAACCGAGAGAGATTTGGATGATCTTGTGCTTAGTGGTTTGAGAACTCACATTAGAGAAAGGCTAGAAGGCTATGAGTTTTTAAATATCAACCAAGTCTTACAAAGGGCTTTGGCTCAAGAAAGCCGAAGCAAAGATCTTAAAGAGGTGCATAGGTATAAAACTGATCGTCCTAAGATAAATATGGTTGAGTATGACAGTGAGCACTCAGATGATGAAGGTGATATTTATGCCACTAAATTTGTTTGGCCATCTAATTTCAAACCATTTACTTGTAATGATTTAAAGCCGATTCATAAGAATCGTGATGAAGAGATGAAATGTACTTTCAACATTGCTAAGTGTGATAGAATATTTGATGCTTTATTGCAAGCGAAGATTATTAGAATATCTCATACTTTACCGCTGTTTGAAGAGCTAAAACGGCGTGCTTATTGCAAGTATCATAATTCTTTTTATAATGCTACTAATGATTGTAATGTTTTACAACGACAGATACAATCAGCCATTAATGACAGACGATTGAAATTTTCCAAGATGCAAGTTGATAAGCAGCCTTTCCCAATGAACACCATGGATTGGGAGGGGAAGAAGATATTAATTCGGCCCAGCATAGCCGAATCAGCTAATAAGAATAATATTGTCATTGGTGAGCCCAAGAAAAACAAGGAGAGCGACAAGGTCTTGGGGAGACAAGTTGTGCTTGACAAGCAACCCGGTGGCAAGGAGATAATCAAGATCACCATCAAGAATCATACACTCGGGGGGCAGCCACAAGTGCAAGAAAACACTCATGTCAAATTTATTAAGCCCAAGAGTCCAGAGGTTGGCAAGTGGAAGACGAATGAAGCTAAAGTGCAGTGCAAGAGAATCAAGCCAACTTTTGATATGTTGCTGTCCAAATATACTAGTCAAGCGGCCGGTTCTAGCTCTAACCGGTCATCAAATTTGAAGTGCTCAAGGTCACCTCCTCGGGAAGAATTTCAGCATCATGCAAGGCCATATGGGTCGTGGTCACCGGGACCCTGAATGGCGCCACCCCTTATGCGCCATACTACATGGGAGACTTCAATGGAGGATGGGGGCAGCCCTAATGCCCCCTTATGCTTTTCATCCGGGTTGGCAGAACCAAGGAGGCCCGTTCATGAGACGCTTTCTTATCCCACACGAGGCCGTTTGAACAATGGTGTCAATCGGCCAATGCAAGATCAAAAAAGGGTCAGTAGGCAAGTGTGGCATGCCAAATCATCAAGTGCTGAAATTTCAGAGCCTAGCAAGCAAAAGTAGAAGAATACTAGTGCTGAAACTATTACGATAGGCACTAAAGAATTAATAATCAAAGAGCCAATTATTGTTGATAATCCGACTGATTCTAATAAAGATGTGGCTATGGTCCAGCAAGGCCCCATGGCTAATGATCATGAAGCTAGCATAAGCAAGGCCAAGTCGAGGGATCCAAAATATACTCAGCCTAAGTGGTGTCCTTTCGGTCTGACCAAGGCACAAAAAAGGAGATTGCAGTGCATGAGGAGTCATGAGAAGGAGGAACAAGAAGCAGATAAGCTAAGGGATAAATTATTCAATGAAAGCCTTCCCATGGTACCCCAAAACAAGTGTGGAGGCCAAAGCAAAAGGAAAACATAGCAGCTTCTGCATTGATCATAGCAACACCTACACCACCAACGGAGCACGATGTGGCTACTATTACATCGTCCACTTTGCCTACTACTTCCTCTTCCCTTGGAGATATTTCGGAGTCAGTGGAAATGCTTGTGGAAGGAGATGAAATGCTTGATTATGAGTCTACACCGGTTCATGAAGGTATGGATATTAATATGGTGTATTACTTACCCGCAGAATTTCGTGCTATAGATGAAGAAGGGGAAGTCGCTCAGCTAGATTTTGGTCCTAAAAATGCTATATTCGAGAAGCCAAAAGAACCGGTGACACACTTTTTTTGAGCAAACACAGTAGGGTAAAAACCCTACTGTAACTCTATTTTTCATTAATAGGGGGGTGTTATACACAAATGGATTACAACAAGGGAGGGGAGCATAAAAAAGAAATGTTTACAAATATTCCAACCAGCTTTGCATTCCCTCCTTTAAACTAGGTTTGACTCTTTTCATGATGGTGCCAAAATGTTCCTTGAAGCAGGAAATACAGTAGCTCAAGTCCCTTTCCTTGTTATAAAAAATGATGTTGTTTCTGTGTTTCCAGATTGTCCAACAACTAGCAATTAGGCATTCTTTAAAGGGCTGAATCTGAGTTCTGTTTCTGGTTTCAATAAGCATATCATTGCAGTTTAAATCAGTGTTCCATTCAAAGCCAAGTGATAACCAAAAGTTTTGGCTAAAATCACCGGTGACGCACTTGAGGCCATTGTTCCTTAAAGGTCATATTAATGGATCGCCGATGGCTAGAATGCTTGTCGATGGTGGTGCTGTGGTGAATCTTATGCCATATTCGGTCTTCAAAAAATTGGGGCTGCGTGATGAAGAGTTAATAAAGACCAACATGGTGCTTAATGGATTTGAAGGCAAAGAGAAAACTGAAGCCAAAGATGTAATGTATGTGGAGCTTACAGTGGGAAGCAAAACTTTGGCTACCGCATTCTTTGTCGCCAAGGTGCAAGGTAACTAAAATGTGATATTAGGCCGCGATTGGGTTCATGCAAACCAATGTGTGCCATCTACTACACACTAGTTTTTGATTCAATGGGTTGATGATGAAGTCGAGGTCATTCATGCGGACAATTTGGCTTGTGTTGCTTTGGCCGATGCATCGGTGGATTGGCAACATCCCAATGTTATTTGCTTGACAGGGCGCGACTTATCAGAATTTGATTTCCTTAGCGCTACAAAAAGTGGTTTCGTGCCCGTTTCTTTAAAGCCAGTTGGTGGTAATGGGCTCCAAGGTATGATGTATTTAAATGGATTCTAATTTAGAATGGTTGCAAAAGCGTCTTGTTGAATATCGGTCCAATGAGAACGATATGTATGAATCTATGGAGGAGTTAGATGATATGGATAAATTAGGACAAGGTTTTACGTTGGCCAATCCATTAGAGGAGATAGATATAGGATATGGTTCACTTCCTAGGCCGACATTTTTAAACGAAAATTTAAGAGTCGTTCATAAAGTTAAGTTGATCGAGTTATTGAAAGAATGTGTTTGTTTCTTTGCATGGGAATATCATGAGATGCCAGGTTTAAATCGAGAGTTAGTGGAGCATCGGTTACCTATAAAGGCTGGTTTTAGACCGTACAAGCAGTCGGCCAGAAAGTTTAATCCAAAAACGTATGACCGAATCAAGGAAGAGATCAGTTGTTTGCTTAAAGCTAATTTTATTAGACCTTGCAGGTATGTCGAGTGGATTTCTAACATTGTACCAGTAGAGAAGAAGGGCTCCGGCAAGTTGAGGGTGTGCATTGATTTTAGAGATTTGAATAGAGCTACACCTAAAGATGAGTATCCCATGCCAATAGCCGATATGCTTATTAATGATGCTTCTGGACATAAGGTCATTAGCTTTCTTGATGGTAATGCGGGGTATAATCAAATTTTTATGGCCGAAGAGAACATGTCCAAAACAGCTTTTCGATGTCCCGGTTTCCTTGGTTTATTTGAGTGGACAATGATGACTTTTGGATTAAGAAATGCCGGTGCCACATATCAAAGGGCTATGAATTTAATTTTTCATGATTTACTTGGTTTTATACTTGAGGTTTATATTGATGATATTGTTGTCAAATCGGATGCTTTTGGGTCTCATCTAGCCGATTTGCGCTTAGCTTTTGAGAGAATGAAAAAAACATGAACTAAAGATGAATCATTTGAAGTGTGCCTTTGGTGTATCGGCTGGAAAGTTTTTGGGTTTCGTTATTCATCAAGATGGCATAGAAATTGAACCCAAAAAGATAGAGGCTATACAAAAGGTGGGGGCTCCAACATGCAAGAGAGATATGCAAAAAATCCTTGGCAAAGTCAATTATTTGACGAGATTCATAGACAATTTGTCAGGAAAGGTTGATGCATTCACTCCCATCCTTTGGTTAAAGAACGATGCCAATTTTACTTGGGGGAAAAATAGCAAGAAGCGTTTGATATGATAAAAAGTTAGTTGTGCACTCATCCGGTGTTGAAAGCTCCCAAATATAAAGAGCCCTTTAGGCTTTATATTGCGGCGGAGGAGGGTGTTATTGGTGTTGTTTTGACTCAAGAGACTGAAGGAAAGGAGCATGCTATTACTTATTTGAGCCGACGCTTATTGCATGCCGAGACAAGGTATACATTTATTGAGAAATTATGCTTGCACAAAATTGAGACATTATCTAGTGTCTAGTACTTGCATTATAGCTTGTCAAACTGATGTCATCAAATACATGTTGCATAGGCCAATTCTTAGTGGTAGAATTGGAAAGTGGGCTTATGCTTTAATTGAATTTGATTTGGCTTATGAATCTCTGAAATCCATGAATAGGCCAAATCGTTGCTAATTTTATTGTCGAGCATCGGATTGATGACAAGCATGATACTGATATAAACCTTGTCTCGTTAGTACCATGGAGATTATATTTTGATGGTTCAGTTTGTAGAAATGGCCAAGGTGTTGGGATTGTTTATATATCTCCTTATGGTGCTGTTTTCGAAGCCTCGTGCCGCTTAGAGTATTTTTCACAAATAATCAGGCCGAATATGAAGCATTGTTATTCGGCTTAGAGATGTTGCTTGCCATAGGTGCTACACATATTGAGGCTTTTGGTGATTTGTTATTAATAGCACAACAAATATGTAAAGTCTTTCAATGTTTTGACGAATCACTTAATGTTTATCTTGATAAATGTATATATATATATATTTTCTACTTTGGATTATTTTAGCATTGCTCATATATCTAGACATGACAATTGGAGAGCAAATGAGTTGGCACAACAAGCGTCCGACTATCATATTGATCTTGGCATGTTTCATATTTCTCAAAGGCCGATGTCTAGTCTTGCCAACATAGGGGAGGATGAACTGGAGCCCACAGTTTCGGCCACTAACGAAAAATTTAATGCAGGAGAGAATCAAGACTGGAGGAAACCCATTATTGATTATTTGTGTGATTATAGTAAAAGTGTGGACAGGGCCGTTCGGCATATGGCTTTCAAATATACGATGAGAGATGATGATCTTTATCGCCGAACGGTTGATGATGTTCTTTTGAAGTGCTTGGACGAGGACCAAGCGAGAGTTGCTATGGGAGAGGTCCATGAAGGAATTTGTGGCACTCATCAGTCAACCCCCAAGATCAAATGGTTATTGAGACGTGTTGGGTTTTATTGGCCGACAATGATTAATGATTGCTTCAGGTATTATAAAGGACATGAAGCTTGTCAAAAATTTGGTGATATTCAATTGTCTCCTGCTGCTATGTTACATCCTATTATCAAGCCGTGGCCTTTTAGGGGTTGGGGATTCGACTTTATTGGAGAGATTCATCCTTCTTCTTCAAAGGGGCATCGGTTCGTGTTGGTGGCAACTGATTATTTTACTAAATGGTCTGAAGCAATACCAATCAAAAATATGACACATACAAAGGTAATTCAATTCATAACTGAGTGCATTATTCATAGATTCAACATTCCTCAAACATTAACTACGGACCAAGGTTCATCCTTTATGTCACATCAAGTTAGAGAATTTGCCGAATCATATAAGATAAAGTTGTTCAATTGCTCTCCATATTATGCCCAAGCCAATGGACAAGCTGAGTCTAGCAATAAAATATTAATCAAGCTCATCAAGAGGAAGATTGAGGATAATCCAAGGAGATGGCATGAGCTACTGTCTGAAGCTTTGTGGGCACACAGAATATCAAGGCATGGTGCTACAAAGGTAACTCCATATGAGCTCGTGTATGGTCAAGAGGCTGTTTTTCCAGTGGAAGTGAATTTGAATGCTTTGAGAATAGCCAAACAAAATGATTTATCGGCGGTGGAATTTTATAACTTGATGATGGATAATATTGATGAAGTCATTGATAAAAGTTTGGCTGCTTTGGAGGCCATAGAGGGAGATAAGTCGAGGGTGGCAAGAGATTCCAATAAGAAGGTCAAGTTGAAGACTTTTCAAGTTGGCGATCTCGTGTGGAAGGTGATTCTACCAATTGGTTCGAAAGATAGAAAATTCGGGAAGTGGTCTCCAAGTTGGGAAGGTCCTTTTAGGAATGCAAGATCAGTTCCTGGAAACTCATATTTAGTGGAATCCGTTCAAGGGGCATTGTTACCTCGAGCTCTCAATGGAAAATATTGAAAAAGTACCACCCAAGTGTGTGGCAAGAAGCCTAGATAGGCAACGACCGATAAATAACTATCGCCCTTAGCATAAACATGGCCGATATATATATTTATCGTCCTAAGAACATATAAATAGCCGATGGAGTGTTGACATCGTTCTTAGAACAAACTTGGTACAAGTTATTTTTCGGCACGCTAGCTATGCCGAAAAACAGGGGGGATGCACTACTAGGGAAAAGCCTAGCAGCAGCACGTGTTTTTGGCCTACTAGTAGCGCGGGCACCGGCGCTACTAATAGGGCGCTACAGCTAACCCATAGCAGCAGTGCGTGCACGCCCGCGCTATTGCTATACAAGTGTAGCAGCAGTGTGCTGCTTGGAAGCTTGCTACTGCTAATAGCTCTAGCGCTCTTTGGACGAACGCGCTACTGCTATTGTCACGCTGCTGCTAACTTTCCTCCACTCGCTACTGCTAATTTTAGTATCTTTTGTTTTTTTCTGCATATTTGTTTTGTATTTGAACAGGCTTTATACACGAATCTTTAGCACATACAAATGTCATCATCATACACATACAAATCGCTGCGAGACCACAAATGTAATCATAGAATATACATACAAATAGTCTCATCATAATTATCATCCAACACAAAGTGGTATATCTTCATCATCTCAAAAATAGCGATACATGCAAGTCCCGAATACTTGCAACTACAACGTCATCCATCTAAACAATGATATACGCGAGAAGTGCTATCACTATGAGTGATAGTGGAACTATGCAGTACATGAGGCGGCGGTCATGAGTCCTCTCTCGCACTTGCCTGAACCTCAAGTAACTAGCTTGTGCTTCTTGTCTGCTTTTGAAGCCTTTATGGCTGGCACCCGAGACCCCCTGCCTTGCGCCTGACACTCATGCCACTCGTCATACACTCCTGGAACCTTCCCTTCGTACACGACATAACACTTCGCCATCAAGAAACTAGGTACCTGTTAGAGATGCATCTTCATCAAGAGGATGTACAATCATATGCAACAAAATATACTAGAGCAACACAAAAAAGAAAGGGTTAGCAACTAGATGCAACATACAGTACACAAACTAATTAAGTAGAGGTACTCAGGTCATCATAGGCAAACTAACAAAGTAGCGTTACGCAAGTTCGGCAGGGACCGTGGACATCACAAAGTTTCATCGCTACAGAAAGTATACAAGTTCAACCAACACATATCATCATCATTGGCATCATAAATCACTAGAAGTTCCATCCTTCCGTATCATCGAGGATGGACCCTAGCTTCTTGAACGGCGTGAGGTCTAGACGTTGCATGCCTATGTGAGTTCGGACGTCAGCTCGCGATATAGGGCCGTGGTGGAAGATCCCCTTCTCATCGACGACTTCTTTCATGATGATTGTCGCAATGTCCCTTTGGATGCGAAAGAAGTCATCTCTAAATTTATAATCCGCTTCTCCATGAGATTCTAGCCACTTGTGGATATGATCATCATTTATGCTTGTCATGCGAAGCTTTTGGTGATCCATGCTGAACTCAATAATGAGATGGACGATGTAGAATCCATCCTTCTTGCTTGGTTTTGGGACATGGATGCAGGAGAAGTTAGTTTTATGTGCGAAACCCATCTTCTTGTTCCTTTGTTTCTCGATCTGCACATGGCCCACCTCTAATGTTGAAGCCTTGGGGAGCATCATCTAGAATATTCATTATGTGGGTGTAGTCCTTTTTCTCGCAGTCTCTGGAAGGGTCGAAATACACGGCATGGGAGACTCGCGGGTAAAGAACAATAAGGACGGCGCGCCCGTTGCTGCGGGGAAAAGACACCTCAAAATTATTATCCATATGAGCGAGAAGGAATGATTGAAATGTACGAAAGGGTTGTCCGGAACTGACTTACTTTGGATGATAAGGCAGGAGGAGAATTTCCTGGTCCTTATTCTGTACCATGAAGTTTTGGAGGTAGTCCCTAGCAGTTTCACGCTCAAGGTCGCCGAGACTCAAGAAAGACTCGTGCATGTAGTACGGATCCGCCACAGAGATTTGTGAGCCTTCTACTCTCTTCATGACGGAGCTCATATGTAGCGCAAAAAGGCGGACGATTGTAAAATCGAGCCGCCTTGTCAGAAACATTTCAAAGATATGGTCAAACCGCAGGAAGAACACCTCCGCGGGCCGTGTGTCGACGTAGCACTTCCCCTCAGGCACACGAGCCGCATATATCGGATATCCTGGATCCTTTGAGGCTAGTAGGCTTTTCTCAGTTGACAGCACATGGTTGTGCAGTCTCCTGAGATCCCCTGATAGTGCCTCCAGCGGTTTCGGCGATAGCATCGGTTCGCCCGTGAGATGGAACATGGCCGCACCTTTCACGGGTACACGCACTTCAGAATCCATCGTCTGGCTGCTATGTGCTCTGGCTTGTTTGGAGGCAGCTATCTTCCCCGATCTCTTCCTCTCCTTTTTCTTGGGCACACCTTCCAGACCCTTCCTTAACCCCTGTCCCAGTGTTCCCGGGCTAAGTACTGTACGGCCCTCGCGCCCGGCTAGTTGAGCCTGTGTTGAGGCGACATCTTCAGGCGTGTCCTGTGAGGATTTCATGAAGAGAGACTTTTTGCAATCCATGCTATGACCTTCCTGCCCGGGCATATCATCCATATCCTCATTAGCATGCTGATAGCCTGATTCGTCATATGGTTGACTCATCATATCTATGTCACAGTCATACACGTTTGTATTGAGGACCCATAGGGTCGACCTTCGTCTCATCATCCATTCTCCGTTCTACAGGACAAATTACATTAGCCAGTACTATTGCACCCCCTTCATCATGTCGTCCGCCGCTCTCACCCAGCACTACAGGAGCTGGTAATTGTGTAGGCGGGGTGGTGGTCTCCGCACATACTTGTTGATGTGTGGTTATTGGTGTGCTCTCGGCCGGCTCCAGACGAATAAGATTCTTCGGCCATAGCAGCACCCAACCCTTGCAGTTTCCAATCCGCGGCGGGGTCTCATCGTCCTCTCTCACAGGATGTACTGGAGGAGGCAAATGATCGTGCCCTGATTTCACACTGGACAAGCTAACCCTGAAGTGCCCAGCGGGGATCGGCTGGTTGTGGAACGTGGGTTGCAAGGGGTCCATTATCATCCCCTTTCCCACATCCACCTTCTGGCCTTTGATCAAGTAGAGTATGGTGCACGGGGTTTCTTTGGCCTGCAAACACATATGTCTGTGGCGTATAACATCCGAAAGGCAACGAAAATGGAATATTATATATATATATATATATATGTTGGTGCGACATGTAATTACTGTGACGGTGTCGAGCTCAGCCAAAGACGAAGTCCCACCTAGCACGCCAGAGACTGAGGATGGGCCCGGTTGCGGCTGCGAGAGGAGGCCCGGTTGCGTGAGCAAGTGATGGTGCAATGGTGTTGTTGTTCATGGAGTTGCTCCCGACGAAACTGGGCAACGGGAAATCATGTACCGTCTTGTCTGGATTTTCCTTCGTCCAGTTGATGATAGCTGGAACCAAGTTAGTAGCAAAATCATTTCTGCAGGCAGTTACAGCTGCATTGACTGCTTGCAGTAGCAACTCATTTTTCTCCTCGGCTATTTTTTTCGCATCCTCAGCTACTTTTTTCTCGACCGCAAGCTTCACCTTCGCACCGATGTCCGCCTGACTAAACTTCTTTTTCTGCTTCTTGGCCTCCGGGCCCTCATTGTAAAACACCTTCCACGTGGTACCGTCTCCAGCGCCATGCACACGACCATATTGCGGCCGCTGGCCCAAAGGGAGTCCCTTAAGTTCGTTCAAGGCCCGGTTGAGAGGGGTGTCCCACTTGGGCCTCATCGGAGAAGTAGGGCTTTCGGCTACAAGCTGGTGTTGCTTCTCCTGTAGAAGGATCGTGAACCATTTAGGAATGTGTAGTCGACTAGATATGGAGCTAAATGTAAGGTGGTAAAAGAGTAATTACCAGTAGTCTAATCAATTTCCTCGTGATCTTGTCCGTGTAAAAAACCTTCTTTTCCTTGTCCCACTTGTAGCGGGCCCTGATGAAGTCACGCTCCAAGGGGTTGGTGAACTTCGTGAAGGGGTCTGGGATACCCACGGCTTCACGTTCCGTGTCCTCCTTATCACATATGGGCCTTTTACCGAGGTAGCCACGACTTCCGAGGCGATGCTTCCCCGTGTTCCTTTGATGAAGGCTCTTGAATTTCGCAGCCTTAGCCTTGGCTGCCTCGGTAGCGCAAGTGTCCTTGCACTTTTCGAACTCCTCTTCCGTAAGTGTTGGATTTTCCTCCAGAATCTTGGACAGGGGTTCCTCAGCCTCAATAGCTCATTTCACCCTCCCTTTCCAGGAGGCCAAATCATTGCTGAACATGCCCATGGCGTGATTGTTAATCTTTTTCATCTTCGGATCATCCCACGGTTGTTCTATGTTATCATCCCGGTTGGGGAACTTGAATCTCTTGTGCAACTTCATCAGGAGCAACTGCGTCAAATGTTCTTTACTCCTTAAGTCATCGTCGTTGATGCTCGTGCATTCCCGTAGGATGCATCCTACTTGGTTCCCATAGCACTTGCGAGGTTCTTCCGGCTCTAATGTCTCAAACTTGCCAGGTGCCATCTTTGTGATCACTAGTCGTCCAATCCCTAGTTTGTTAGGTTTTCGTATCCTCTGCTTCGTCGGCTTGTTCTTTTCGGTAGTGGCATCGGCGTCGGTACCTTCCCCACCTGTATCTTCCCCGTAGGTACCTCCCCCGCCGGTCTCGGCACGGCCATCGGTCTCGGCACCGCCATCGGTGCCGGCGCCGTCGGTGTCGATGTCGGCATCAGTACCATCATTGAGGCCGACCTGCAAACCTTGCTTAGCAGTCAAATAGTCGAGGTACTCTTGTTCACCCTCATAATCCATCTTGTCTGCATCTTGGTCAGAAGGCCCAGTTTCTTCGTTGCTCGACATGTTTCCTATGATTAAGTCTCCTCATTTAATTCAAAAAGTATGAAAAAAAATGAAAAATGACATAAGAAAGAAATCTATGTTTGCTAAAAAGAAATCTATCATGCCAAAATTCATGGAAAATTTTGGCATGACCTTTGCTAAAAAAGGACATATCGAGCGCCTGAAATTCACCGAAATGGAAATGGATCAACATTCCGGCGTAACATAGGCCACTCGGATCATTTACCCTGCACATAATCATCATTTTCCAAATATGACATGTCCAAAACTAAATAAACCTAGCTAAATTCATAACTAAATAGATAACCTAATTAACCTACTGCCATAACTAAAACCTAAGTAAATTAACCGAAGTACCCTAGCTAGCAGAGAGAGGAGGAGTGCTGGGGGGGGGGGTTACAGAGGGTGCAGGGGCGAGGAGGCAGGCCCGACGACGTCCGAGGTTGCGAGGACAGGAAGCAGAGGAGGGAGGCGTCGCGCGACGGGGTCGGGGACGAGCGCCGGGGTCGGAGCCGAGGCCGGGGTCGGGGTGGGGCCGAGCGCTGGGGTCGGGAGCGAGCGCCGGGGTCGGAGCCGAGGCCGGGGTCGGGGGCAAGTGCCGGGGCGCGGCGAGGGAAGAGAGAGTGGGGATTTGGGGGGGGGGGAAGAGGCGGGATGAAGCAGAGAGAGTGAGGATTTTGGGTTAAGTGGACGTAGCAGTAGCGCATTTAGAGCAAACACGCTACTACTATTAAAGGCAGCTATAGCGGTTTTATACAGAAACCGCTACTGCTACCTTGACTAGCTGTACCTCTTTTTTAGTAATGCGCTACTTCTATAACCAGTTTCCCTATTTATTTTCCTTTATTTTCTCTCACTTTTTTTCCGAGAGCAGTGAACGAAGGGAAGGCGATATATATATTGCATCATTTGACGGTTAAATATGTATAAAAATAGGAACATATATATATATATATTACATCATTGGACACATGCATAATAATGGCTAAGTGTGTATAAAAAGTAGGAACATATATATATATATGTATGTATGTATTACATCATTTGACCGATAGCATACAGTTCCTCAGCGTTGACGTTTTCATTTTTGAGTCAGCTTCTTTCCCTTCTTGTTCATTGAAGAATAATTGAGTCCCTCACTGTGACTTTGCCTTTTCCATGGAGTACGATTTTTCTTAGGTAATGTAGTATTGATTCTTCTTTTGACATATACTTCATCATCATCGTCATCTTCCCTCATTGGGTTGCCATACTGATCGTAGTCTTCCTCGTTGGCGACTCCATCCATTCCAATGATGTTCCTTTTGCCTCTCCTCACGACAACACGGCTGAGATTGCACAGGTCGGTTATGAAGAAGCATTGTGTCACGTGCTTAGCATGTACCCATGGCTCGTTTTTTGCGATAGCGTTCACGGTAGCTGTCACACCTTAGCTAGTCCATGCATTAGAGTGTGCATCATGTTTACTTTCATCAGAAACTTGAAATGGGGAAGGCAGAACCCCCAGCACCCCTTTTGAAATCAACTAGGGTTTACTAAAAATAATTTCAATGAACCTGAAATGCCCCTCCAAATGTTCACCCTGTTTGTCTTAGGTTAGAACCTCTGGCAAAATTGGTGCACAATTTTCTAGGTCAACAGAAGGTCATTGAATTAAATCATAAGTATTTGAATTTGGGAATTTAAATGCTATAAAATAATTTAAATGCTCAAATAATTCTGGGAGTAAATGTTTCCTGTTGGAAATAATCTAAACAGAGGCCACATTTATTTTCAGGATTTTTGGAAATGTTGTAGTATTTTAAATAAAGCTAAACAGTTGCAGTTTAATAGAAAACAGAAACTAAATCAAAAAAAAGGAGAAAGAAGCCCACCTGGGCCTTACCTGGCTCGGCCCAGCCTACTGGCTCGGCCAGTCACCCCCTACCTCGCGCCAGGAGGCAGGGGCGCGTGCTCGCCGCACGCCGGCCACGCGCCGGCCACCTCCTGCTTCTGCCGACGCCGGGAGACGCCCAAAGGACGCCACGCGACCCCCACATCTCCCTCTCATCCTCGCTCACTCTCCCCCTCGTCTCTCTCTCTCCCGTGACGGCCGAGCGCGTACCTCGCCGCCGATCGCCGTAGTTGCCACCATAGCCACTCCCTCGCCCCTCCGACGAGCCGATTAGCTCCGCCTCGACTCCGTCGTCCTCCCCACTGAGCCATGCTTCGCCGGAAGCCCTGCAATGCCGCCTTCGCCCTCGTCTTCAACCTCGGGCATCCGAGATCGCTGGCGACCGCACCCCGTCTCCAGCCCGTCCCCGAGCCTGCTGACCCCCTCTCCGACTCCGCTGTGAGCTCCTCTTCCTTTCCCCCTAGCTCCCGTGCTCGTTTGGCCCCTGTAGCCGCCGTTTCCACCGCACCCGAGAGCTCCTCGCCGCCGGCCATGTCGCCATCGTGGCTACGGCCGTGCAAGCACGCGTCCGAGCACACCACCGCATTTAGTGCGACCCCAGGAGCCTAACGCACGCACTTCCTAGCCTTGCCGTGCATCGTAGCCCCTTTTCCCTCTCCGCCCGAACTCCGGCCGCCGCCACGAGCTCGATTCCGGCGAGCTCGCTCCATCCCAGCTCCTCACACTTGCTCCATTGGATGCGCGAGAGCCTGGGCTTCGCACGGGTGGTCTCCGCTGTCGATTTGGTCGCCTGAGGGTGTTTTCCGAAGCCCCCCGCCGTCTCGGCCTCGCCCGTGACTCAACGCCGGCGGGATTAGCCCTGTTGACCGGCGGATTTGACCACTGACGTGGACTGGGTGGGCCCAGTTGACTCCCCTGAGTCAATGACAAGTGGGCCCCCTGCTAATTATCCAGATTAGTTGCTAACTAAAATTAGTTAGTTTAATTAACTACTGACACGCGGGACCCACCAGTCAGGTTTGACCTGGACGTCTCCGTTGACCCTGACGTCACCCTGACGCATTGCTGACGCAGTAATTGATTTACTGGAATTATTTTTATACAGGAAATTCTAGAAAATAGTTCAAACTTCAAAAATTCATAGAAATTCAACCGTAACTCCAAATGAAATAATTTATATATGAAAAATTATCAGAAAAATTCAATCTATCCATCTATAATGGTTTCATGCATGACAAAACAAGTTTACTTTGTTGTTTAAGCAGAATAAGGTAATGCACTATAAATGCCATGTTTAATGAGCTAATATTTGAATCTTTGATTCAAATGAGTTCATTCCTTTCTGTTATAACTTGCATTAGGCCAAGACACAATCATATTGCCATGTCATAGCATGCATCATATTGTTGCATATCGTCATGTGTTGATTGTGTTCCGATGTGTTCTTCGTGGTAGGTTCTGCCTCCGAGGGTATCCACGAGTATCCAACTGAAGGGCAGTATCCCACTACCACTCCATCAGGCAAGCAACCATTGATCATTCCGATACAAACCCATGCTCTCGCTTCTGCTCTTGTTTACTGCATTAAGACAACGCGATTCAAACTGCTGTGTGCTATGGTAGTTGAACCCTTATCCTCTGCATGACCTGTCATTGCCACAGTAACTAGATGAAACCCACTAGCATGTGTAGGAGTTGATTGAGCCATGTATGTAATTCCTACCTTGCTATGCCTGCTATGCGTAGAGTTGTGTCAGGTCTGGTTCATCTGGGTGATGGGCTAGAGTGAAATGCTTATGTCGGTAATGTGAGGGAGGTGTTGAACATGTTTTGGGTAAAGGTATCGATGAGAGGCCATGTAGGAGTACATGGTGGGTTGTTTCATTGAGATCGTCCCTAAGAACTGAGATCTGTATGCGTGATTTAAGATTCAGCTACTACCACACATTGGGCCCTGAAATATGACCCCGCTCAACTTACTGACCCCTCCTCTCTCCAGGAGTTGCAACTAGTTTCTGGTGTTTGTAGGACATGTGTTGGCGGCCGTGCGTAGCGCTGACCCTAGGGGTGGGCTATGTTGCGGTAGATACACCGTGGCACGGTGTACCGAGTCACCCGTTTGGTGTCTCGGGAACCCTGTTCACATCGTTTGGGGCCGTTGAGGACACCCCGGCCGGATTTCCTTGCGGATGGAACCTGAATAGGCGATAAACCTGGACTAGAGACTTGTGAGGTTAGTCAGGTCGTGGTCTACACCCACGTCGGTTTTCACTTGAAGTCTGCCGAGCACATGTCGTGTGCAGACGCTAAGTGGTGGAAACATGTGTGACGAAGTACACCCCTGCAGGGTATAAAACTATTCGAATAGCTGCGTCCGCGGTAAAGGACTACTTGGTTGCATATACAGTTCATAGACAAATTAATGGACACTACTAGAAGACTCAAGATAAGTGTGAGTATCGAGGATGGCCCTCTCGTAGGATGACGAGGGAGGATCCACGGTGGAGTATTCTGTTGGTGAGTAGTGGACTCGTGTGCAAAAACTATTTTACTGGAGAAGTTCCGTAGGATAGCTTAGCCAAGAGTCAAAGCTGGCTTGCTGCATTAACCCCACCACCTTCTTGAGAATAAGCATGTATAGTAGGTTCTGATGTAAGACTTGCTGAGTACCTTTGTACTCATGTTTGCTTAATTACTGTTTCAGTCGACACCGCCCACTCCGATGGGTTCTACGTAGACCTTGACGTCGACGAGTGACTAGCCACCCAGGTGGTGATCCTGGCCATGGAGGGCCTTACGTAGATAGACAGGCTTCGAGAAGCCTTCTTACTTTCTAGAGTCTGTACTCAGACTAGTTGCTTCTGCATGTGCTTGTATGTTTGTATGACTTGAGTGTCAGGTCATGTGACCCCTATCTGTATGAACATGTTATGTATGGCTCTCTAGAGCCTTTAAATAAAGTACTTGAGTTGTAGAGTTTTGTTGTGATGCCATGTTGTATGTACTCATATCGGGCATATTGTGTGTATGATTGAAATGCTTGGTATGAGTGGGATCCGACAATCTAGTTGTTTATCCTTGGCAGCCTTTCTTATGGGGAAATATAGTCTAGTGTTCCTCGAGCCATAGTAGTCCGCTACAGCCCGGTTCACCAGAGTCCTACTAGCCCAGCACTACTGCTCAGGACACTTGACTGGCCGACATGTGTTTCACTTCGTTCCTATGTCTGTCCCTTCGGGGAAATGTCACGCGATGATATCCGGAGTCCTGCCTAGCCTGCTACAGCTCGGGTTCCCCGAAGTCCTGTTAGCCCAGTGCTACAACCCGGAAACACTCGCTGATGACCGACATGCTCGATGTGATTCATGTATGCCTGTCTCCATAGGTCTGTGCCGCTTTGGGTTCACGACTAGCCATGTCGGCCCGGGTTTTCTGTCATATGGATGCTAGCGACACTATCATATACGTGAGCCAAAAGGCGCAAACGGTCTCGGGCCATGGTAAGGCGACACCCGTGGGATACCGTGCGTGAGGCCGCAAAGTGATATGAGGTGTTACCGGCTAGATCGATGTGACTTGGAATCGGGGTCCTGACAGTAGCACTCTTGGCGTCGGGTATAGTCATGGTAGTGAAATACCGGTTTTCTCTTTCGACATTCTTAGCCCATCTGACACGGAACATCGTCGTGTTGTGCAGTGTAGAGTAGTCAAGCTCCCAGATCTCCTCGACCCTTCCGTAAAATCTTTCAGTTGCGCCGTTGTCGCTGCTGGTCATGCATTCCATCGTCACCCCTGAGTTCTGATCATCACTATCCATATCTTTGGCCTCCTGTAGAATGTGTATCCGTTGATATCGTATGCCTGATAGGTTATGAGGTTGGGCGAGGGGCCATGTGCTAAGGCGTATATGAACAATCCGTCCTTAGAGCCCTCCTCCGGGGGATTAGCAATAATATGCTTTTTGAACCAATGCAGGAAAGTGGAGTTGTGCTCTCTAGTAACTTCGGCGTTCGTCTTGCATACCCCCCGGTCACGATACTTCTTTGTGATAATTTCTTTGTGCAGTGCCATGAAAGGATCTACCTCGTCTAGGTGTTGTGGCACTACCAAGTTTGCTCTGTCAAAGTCGCTGCATCGATCTAAGTATGCCACGTGCAGTTCCCTGCGACCCTTGGAGTGACCTTCTCCTTCGAGCCTCCCGTCATGCTTGTTAATGGGCAAACCAACACTAACACCAGGAGGCTGCAGGTCTGCGCCATATAGAAAATTCTCATAGAAATATATGCACTCTTGTGTCAGATAGCCCTGGACGATGCTTCCATCCGGACGGGACATGTTACGAACGAATCCTTTGATGATCCCATTCATCCTCTCAAACTGCATCATGTTGTGCAGAAATGACGGCCCCATGTATATTATGTCGTCCACAATATGGGCACATAGATGCACCATCACGTCAAAGAACGCGGGCGACAAGTACATCTCCAGCTCATTCAGTATCACAAAAATCTCTTCCTGTAGCCTTTGGAGCTGCTTCAGACTAATTGACTTTCGAGAGATGATGTCGAAAAAGTTGCAGAGACCAATAAGCGTGTCACGGACGTGCTTGTCCATTATCCCTCTAAGGGCAACATGTAGTATCTGCGTCATCATCACATGACAGTCATGGGACTTCATCCCGCTGAACCTTTTCTTGTCCGTGTCTAGATATCTACTTATCTTGCCACAGTAACCGAAACTAACTTTGACTCCAGTAAGGCACTTAAAGAATTGACCGATCTCAGCCTGACTTAAGGTGAAGGGGGGCAATAATCCTCTTTCTTTTTTTTGCCCTTCTTCTCCCGTGCCTATGTCTCTGTCTCTGTCTCGTCCAACATTTTACGGGACGACATGTGCAGATCTTCCCTGATTTTGAAATCTTGCAAGTCTTTTCTTGCCTTCGGCCCATCCTTGGTCTTATCCAGCATGTTCATTAGTGTCGCGAGCAAGCTCTCAAGGACATTCTTAAATATATGCATTTGATCAAGGCAATGAGGAGTATCGAGTTTGTTCCAGTACTCCAAGTCCCAGAACACAGACCTCGTCTTCCATACCTTCAGCAGCGGCTCCGGCGCCTTTTTCATCGTCTTTCCCAGCGTGGGGCACTCCTTCCAGTTTTTCAACAGCTCATCGATTTCGGCACCGCCCCACTTACGTGGAGGTCCTCGATGCTCAGCGTGACCATTGAATAGAGCTCCATGGTTTCTCCACGGGTCATCCTGTTCGAGCCATCTTCGATGCCCCATGTACACGATTTTTCCAGACCCGCCATCTTTCCTTGATGTTAGCTGCTGAGACGTCATATCATCCATGCACCACATGCATCCGCAATATCCATGGCACACCTAGCCTGCGACATATCCATAACCGAGATAGTCATGCACCGTCGTGATCAGCGCGGCTCTCATGTAGAAATACTCGCCTTTGCTGGCGTCCCATGTCTTGGCCAGTGTTATCCATAACGTGTCTAACTCCTCTTGAAGTAGCCCCAGATACAAATTAATATTATTTCCTGGTTGTTTCGTCCCTTGAATAAGCATGCTCATGTGAATGTACTTTAACTTCATGCACAACCAGGGGGGAGGTTGTACATCCATACAAACACGGGCCATGTGCTATGGTTGGTGTTCTGGTTGCCAAACGGATTCATGCCATCGGTACATGCGCCGAGCACGATGTTCCTTGCATCACATCTGAAATACCGATAGAAGATGTTCAATGCTCTCCACTGGCTTCCATCCTTCACATGTCTCAGCTTCGGATCATCTCCATCGTCAGGCTTCTTCCTCTCCGCGTGCCAGCACATTAGCTTTGGTTCCTTGGGATCTACAAAATACCGCTAGAGACGGGGAGTGATCGGTAAGTACCATACAACTTTCTGGGGACATTTCTTCCTGGCCTTCTTCTATCGAGAAGCATTGCACACCGGAAAACTTGTTTTTTCCGCGTGCTCCTTCCGATAAATTATGCAATCTTTGATGCATGCATGGTATCTAACATGCGGCAGATCAAGAGGGCACACAATCTTCTTGGCCACATCAACACTAGTAGGACATAGATTCCCCGCGGGAAGAACATCCTTTAGGTACTTGAGATGCTCATCGAGGCTAGTGTCGGTCCATTTGTTTTTAGCCTTCGTCTTCAGGAGTTGGAGCGTGAAACTCAAGCGGGTCACCTCAGGATTGCAACCATCATACAATGGAGTGTTCGAGTCTACCACCAGTTGCTCCATCTTAGCCCCCTCTCTAGAAGCAGCTCTCTCAGTACTCGTCTCCTTGCGAAGCAGTGCTTGAACATGAGGGTCCCGCATGATTGAACTTAGTACCGACAAACTCTGTTGCGTGGAGTCCATGTCGTTCTCTCCGCCGCCATGTCCGGCCCCTTCTCCTGCGCCATGTCCGGCCCCTTCGCCGCTTCCATGTTCGGCCTCGTCTCCGCCGCCATTATTGATCATCTCTTCGTCTTGCCCCGTGTCGTCATTGCCTGCCCCGTCGGCGTCCTCAACATCGTCATCCTCATCTTTAATTATCCACCGAGTATAGCCATCCATGAAACCAGTCATGAGCAGGTGCGCTTCGACACGACCATCGTCATAGGGGTCGAGCCAAACTATTCCTTTGCATTTTCGACACGGACATAAAACCTCTGTCTGGTTATTTTCTTTCATGTCCTGCACCGCCGACCGCAACCACCTGTCCACCATCATTCCACTAACCATCATGAACGTCTGCACGGTAATAATAAACAAATTGATTATAAAAATGCGTGCATGCATCAAAGTCATACAAAAATTCGGCATGACCTTCCCTAAAAATAGGACATATATAGATCTAGAGTTTGCCCGAAATTCGCCGAATCAGAATAAATCAACATTTCGGCAAAACATAGGCAACTCAAAAGCACAATTTGGCGTCAACTCATGCCACACACACAATTTCCATCATATTGCCCAATTATCATATCACACACACATACACATATTTCCATTTTTTAAAAGCATGAAATTTTAATCACCTAGCTATCTCGAGATCGAGCACATGCACGATGGAGATGATGATGTAGCTAGGGAGATCAAAAGTGCACAAAGCTCTTCTTGACAAAGATAGATCTAATTAGGAGGCAAATAGGTCACTTGACTAAATGCTATATCTACCTAGCTAGCTAATTTGGGAGGAGACAACTTCAACTAGTGGAGTGGGAAGGAAAAAGATAAAGGAAATGCATTAATGGAGGTGTGTAGTTAGCTAGGAGTAATGAAGAGAGAGAAAGGTAGGTAGAAGAGGGAGAGTAATGGGGGGGAGAAGTCTTGAGGAAGAAGAAGAGTGAGAGAGGGAGGATGTGTGAGGTAGGGGAAAGGGAGGAGAGGAGATGGGGGAGGGGAGGATGGGTGGGGAAAGGTGGTGGGGTATAGTGCGCCTTAGCAGTAGCGCGGGTGGCAAAGCGCGCTACTGCTAAGGATGTAGCAGCAGCGCGCTTTCCGAACACACGCTACTGCTAAACAGGCCAACCGTGTGGACAATTTCAAAATTAGCAGCATCGACGTGACTAAAATGCGCGGCGCTACTACTTCATTAGCAGTAGCGTGCATCATGACACCGCGCTGCTGGTAAACTTAGGTTGGTGGGTACTGTCGGTGGATTTTTGTAGCAGCACGGTTTCGACAACACGCGCTATTGCTAAATTTACGCCAGTAGCGTGGTTTCCTTATCCTCGCTACTGCTAATTAGCAGTAGAGCCTCTTTTTGTGCCGCGCTGCTGCTAAGATTCTATGTATAAGGTTTTCCCTAGTAGTGATGCGTTGACGCTTAAAAGTGGCACAGTCATAAAATTAGCTTAGGCTATATAAAGACTAATTCAAACTTAGGATTGGAGGTCACTCTGGATGGCCCTCTTTAAGAAGATCGAGATGGATATGAAGATGGTATAAAGCGGAGCTCGGATGCAATAGTTACGACAAGTTCAGAGATGCTCATGTTGACACCAGATTAAAGAATGGCATGAAACTCAATTAATATGGCCTCTAATGGAAAATGTTTCAACACAAAAGTTGTGCGTCTCATCGAAGCGGTTGATTTTGATATAAAAATCATCTTAATACAAGGTGGTATGCAACCTGTGGAGGCAAAATAAACTCAAAACAAAAGTTGCAGAGTCATTTCGGACCGACTGAGTTGATTTGATCGGTGAGACCGAGTTGGTCCGGTAAATTTCCAGAGAGTTGGCAATGTTCACTCGGTGGGACCGAAGCAAACCAATCAGTGAGACCATGTTGATCCGGGAAATTACAGAAAGTTACAGAGAGTTGGCCACGTTCACTCGGTGGGACCAAAGCAAACCAATCGGTGAGAGCGAGTTGATCCAGAAAATTGCCAAAGATTCCTGTCCCAGTTAGGTTAGGGTTTTTGATGTTTTGGACGGAATTTTTAGTCCTTTTCTTGTACAGAAAGTCTAGCCGCCTCATAAATAGATGAGAGGTGACGGCCGATTGTACATCACACAATCGCAAAAAACACATCTACTACTTTTTCATCTACACTTTGTTCCTCCCCCATTTTTGCTTCTCGATCTTCGTCATTCTTCGTGTTGGAGAGCTGCGAATCCCAAAGCTCTAGGGTGGCTTGACCGACTTAGGGCAGCCCATAGCCACCGCACTCCCCGACGGGGTCCCTCCCAGGAGTGTGGGGTTTTGGGTCCTCAAAAGTTCTCTCCGGTTGTCTTGCAAATCGCGCTTCCGTTGAGACTCCTTCGACATGAGCTGTGGTGCATCACCCCTGGCCTCGGGGTACACTTGACATGTTCGTGTGCGAAAAAATAGTTGAAGAAATACTCGGATAATGTTGTTAATTGAAGGATCAACCATGGAACTAAAGGTACTCACATCTAACCGAAGGCTCTCCTTGTTGTTCGTGATAGTAATGCCAAGTTGTTCAGATAAGAACTAAAACTCTAGCTGCTCACTAAAATCCAGGGCATTGCCTCCTCGGTGGAAGCTAGTGTTAGAAGCGTTTCCACATAGGTTAAGGAAGTCCTTGAGATCACATGAATGTTCATCATCACCTTGACCACCATTGCTGGGATGAGCAGCAAATAACAGAGCAGAGAACGATGATTGCGCTGCTAAAAATTGTTGCTGCTCACATTTAGGAGGATGAGTCAAGAAAGGCAAACCGCTGGTTTGCTGGCATAATTTGGAGTTCGTCGACGATGATGAGTACATGCTTGCACAGAATGTGGAAGAGCTCAATGAGATTTGGTCTGGTAAGTCAGCATACGAGACGCGAGAAACCTCATCTGCCGAACTGTAATTATCAGATTTAGAATTAAATATTTGACGAACTAAAGGTTGTGGAGCATTGCAGGTGTGAGCCATGCTGTCAGGAGCAATGATATATTTCACAGGAAGTACACTCTATGTGCTCATTGTGCCTTAGAAAATGAGAAGTGAGATGGAAAGCTTTGCTCCAATCCAATCCTGCAGAGTAAATATTCATTCAAGCACTATAAAAATTCCAAGGCATGTCAAACTATGTATTTCAATATGTAAATGAAAAATTGTTCATAAATATGGGTGCAAGAAAACAAAGCATTGTTTGACTTGGGAGTAATCTGTCAATAGAATGATCTAGATTGACCTCAGAAATATGCTGAAAGAGTGTACATAAGGGAGAAAAGAATATTCCGAGATGATTTTAACCCTTCAACAAGAGCCACTCATATTTCAGAGGTAATGATGGCTTGCTTCGTATGATTTTTACGGTCATTTATGGAATTTCTTTTCACAAATCATGAAATCAAACTCACGTGTAAGGAGAAAAGATAGACACTCCTAAGTTTTCATTTACTCTGGATATTAGTTGTGTTCCAAGTCAAACTTATAAACCTTGGCCAAGTTTATTTATATAAAAAATAACATCTACAATACCACAATACCATTCCTTGAATATATTTACACATCAGAATTTTGTCGTAGATGTCCAGATTGTAACTTGGTCAAACTTTATAAATTTTGTATAAACCCAGTTCCAAACTTGACTAGTCTCCTTTGGCTAGGGAAGAGTTGAGTTATGTTTCAAGGGAAGAGTTGAGCTATCAAAACTCGATGATAATTGTTTCGCATAAGAAGGACAAAAAATGGGTAGAAAGAAAGGAGCAAACTGAAACAAGACATGAAATGGGAAAAAATAACGGGGAGAGAGTGCTTGTGAGTGATACGTCCATTTTGCATCATGCTTTTATATTGATATTTATTGCTTTATGGGCTGTTATTACACATTATGTCACAATACTTATGCCTTTTCTCTCTTATTTTACAAGGTTCACATGAAGAGGGGGAATGCCGGCGGCTGGAATTCTGGGCTGAAAAAGGAGCAAATATTAGAGACCTATTCTGCATAGCTCCAAAAGTCCTGAAACTTCACGGAGGTTATTTTTGGAATTAATAAAAAATACTGGAGAAAGAATCCACCAGAGGGGGCCCACATCCTGGCCATGAGGGTGGGGGGGGGGGGGCGCCCCCTGCCTCGTGGGCCCCCTGGTGGCCCTCTGATGCCCATCTTTGGCTATATGGAGTCTTTAATCGAGGGAAAAAAATCATAAGCAAGCTTTTGGGAAGAAACTCCGCCGCCACGAGGCGGAACCTTGGCAGAACGAATCTAGGGCTCCAGTAGAGCTGTTCTGCCGGGGAAACTTCCCTTCGGGAGGGGGAAATCATCACCATCGTCATCACCAATGATCCACTCATCGGGAGGGGGTCAATCTCCATCAACAACTTCACCATCACCATCTCATCTCAAACCCTAGTTCATCTCTTGTATCCAATCTTTGCATACAAACCTCCGATTGGTACCTGTGGGTTGCTAGTAGTGTTGATTACTCCTTGTAGTTGATGCAAGTTGGTTTACTTGGTGGAAGATCATATGTTCAGATCCATTATGCATATTAATACCCCTCTGATTATGAACATGAATATGCTTTGTGAGTAGTTACGTATGTTCCTGAGGACATGGGAGAAGTCTTGCTATAAGTAGTCATGTGAATTTGGTATTCGTTCGATATTTTGATGAGATGTATGTTGTCATCCCTCTAGTGGTGTCATGTGAACATCAACTACATGAAACTTCACCATTGTTTGGGCCTAGAGGGAGGCATTGGGAAGTAATAAGTAGATGATGGGTTGCTAGAGTGACAGAAGCTTAAACCCTAGTTTATGCGTTGCTTCGTAAGGGGCTGATTTGGATCCATATGTTTCATGCTATGGTTAGGTTTACCTTAATACTTTTGTTGTAGTTGCGGATGCTTGCAATAGGGGTTAATCATAAGTGGGATGCTTGTCCAAGTAAGGGCAGTACCCAAGCACCAGTCCACCCACATATCAAATTATCAAAGTACCAAACACGAATCATATGAACGTGATGAAAACTAGCTTGACGATAATTGCCATGTGTCCTCGGGAGCGCTTTCCTTCATATAAGAGTTTGTCCAGGCCTGTCCTTTGCTACAAAAAGGATTGGGCCATCTTGCTGCACCTTATTTACTTTTATTACTTGCTACTCGTTACAAATTACCTTATCACAAAACTATCTGTTACCGATAATTTCAGAGCTTGCAGAGAATACCTTACTGAATACTGCTTATCATTTCCTTCCACTCCTCGTTGGGTTCGACACTCTTACTTATCGACAAGGCTACTATAGATCCCCTAAACTTGTGGGTCATCAAGACTCTTTTAGGGTGCCATTGCTGGGGGGTTAAGCGCCTTTAGTAGGTGGAATTTGGTCAGGAATAATTTATATAGTGTGCTGAAATTTACTGTCACTTGTTACTATGGAACATAATCCTATAGGGGCTTGTTCGGGGTACCTTCACGTTGACCAGTAGAGAAAAGAGTTGCTTGCTACCTCTTGAGCACTTGCATTGGTTTTCCCTTGAAGAGGAAAGGGTGATGCAGCAAAGTAGCGTAAGTATTTCCCTCGGTTTTTGAGAACCAAGGTATCAATCCAGTAGGAGGCCACGCACGAGTCCCTCACACCTACACAAACAAATGAATCCTCGCAACCAACACGGTAAGGGGTTGTCAATCCCTACATGGTCACTTACGAGAGTGAGATCTGATAGATATGATAAGATAATATTTTTGGTATTTTTATGCAAAGATGCAAAGTAAAATAAAAGGCAACAAAAATAACTAAGTATTCGAAGATTAATATGATGGAAGATAGACCCGGGGGCCATAGGTTTCACTAGAGGCTTCTCTCGAGAGAATAAGTATTCACGGTGGGTAAACAAATTACTGTTGAGCCATTGACAGAATTGAGCATAGTTATGAGAATATCTAGGTTTGATCATGTATATTGGCATCACGTCCGAGACAAGTAGACCAACTCCTGCCTACATCTACTACTATTACTCCACACATCAACCGCTATCCAGCATGCATCTAGAGTATTAAGTTCATAAGAACAGAGTAACGCTTTAAGCAAGATGACATGATGTAGAGGGATAAACTCATGCAATATGAAATAAACCCCATCTTGTTATCCTTGATGGCAACAATACAATACGTGCCTTGCTGCCCCTACTCTCACTGGGAAAGGACATCGCAAGATTGAACCCAAAGCTAAGCACTTCTCCCATTGCAAGAAAGATCAATCTAGTAGGCCAAACCAAACTGATAATTCGAAGAGACTTGCAAAGATAACCAATCATACATAAAAGAATTCAGAGAAGATTCAAATATTTTTCATAGATAAACTTGATCATAAACCCAAAATTCATCGGTCTCAACAAACACAGCGCAAAAGAAGATTACATTGAATAGATCTTCACAAGAGAGGGGGAGAACTTTGTATTGAGATCCAAAAAGAGAGAAGAAGCCATCTAGCTAATAACTATGGACCCGTAGGTCTGAGGTAAACTACTCACACTTCATCGGAGGGGCTATGGTGTTGATGTAGAAGCCCTCCGTGATCGATGCCCCCTCCGTCGGAGCTCTGGAAAAGGCCCCAAGATGGGATCTCGTGGATACAGAAAGTTACGGTGGTGGAATTAGGGTTTTGGCTCTGTATCTGGTAGTTTGGGGGTACGTAGGTATATATAGGAGGAAGGAGTACGTCGGTGGAGAAACAGGGGCCCCATGAGGGTGGAGGGCACGCCCAGGGGGTAGGCGCGCCCCCTACCTCGTGGCCTCCTGGTTGATTTCTTGACGTAGGGTCCAAGTCCTCTGGATCATGTTCGTTCCAAAAATCACGTTCCCGAAGGTTTCATTCCGTTTGGACTCCGTTTGATATTCTTTTTCTGCAAAACCCTAAAATAGGCAAAAAACAGCAATTCTGGGCTGGGCCTCCGGTTAATAGGTTAGTCTTAAAAATAATATAATAGTGCATAATAAAGCCCAATAATGTCCAAAACAGAATATAATATAGCATGGAACAATAAAAATTATAGATACGTTGGAGACGTATCAAGCATCCCCAAGCTTAATTCCTGCTTGTCCTCGAGTAGGTAAATGATAAATACAAATTTTTTGATGTGGAATGCTACTTGGCATAATTTCAATGTAATTCTTCTTAATTGTGGTATGAATATTCAGATCTGAAAGATTCTAGAGAAAAGTTCAATATTGACATAGAAATCATAATACTTCAAGTATACTAACTAAGCAATTATGTCTCTTCAAAATAACATGGCCAAAGAAAGTTATCCCTACAAAATCATATAGTCTGGCTAAGCTCTATCTTCACCACACAAAGTATTTAAATCATGCACAACCCCAATGACAAGCCAAGCAATTGTTTCACACTTTTGGTGTTCTCAAAATTTTTCAATCTTCACGCAATACATGAGCGTGAGCCATGGATATAGCACTTTAGGTGGAATAGAATGGTGGTTGTGGAGGAGACAAAAAAGGGAAGATAGTCTCACATCAACTAGGCGTATCAACGGGCTATGGAGATGCCCATTAATAGATATCAATATGAGTGAGTAGGGATTGCCATGCAACGGATGCACTAGAGCTATAAGTATATGAAAGCTCAACAAAAGGAACTAAGTGAGTGTGCAACCAACTCGCTTGCTCAGGAAGACCTAGGGCATTTTGAGGAAGCCCATCATTGGAATATACAAGCCAAGTTCTATAATGAAAAATTCCCACTAGTATATGAAAGTGATAACATAGGAGACTCTCTATTATGAAGATCATGGTGCTACTTTGAAGCACAAGTGTGGTAAAATGATAGTAGCATTGTCCCTTCTCTCTTTTTCATTTTTTGGACTAAACCCTCCGGTTTATATAGACACCGGAGTGGGCTAGGGTTACACAAGGTCGGTTACAAAGGAGGAGATATACATATCCGTATTGCCTAGCTTGCCTTCCACGCCAAGTAGAGTCCCATCCGGACACGGGACGAAGTATTCAATCTTGTATCTTCATAATCCGACAGTCCGGCCAAAGGATATAGTCCGGCTGTCCGGAGACCCCCTAATCCAGGACTCCCTCAGTAGCCCCCGAACCAGGCTTCAATGACGATGAGTCCGACGCGCAGTATTGTCTTCGGCATTGCAAGGCGGGTTCTTCTCCAAATCTTGAATATTTGTAAAGTTGTGTCCGGCTCCTATAAATGTTGGACTTCTAGGCTTCTGTGCCCAATAAGTGCCACCCTCCACGCGTCGAGCGAATGCGAGGAGCCAGGGCATTTTTACATTCACCCCCTAGCCAGGTAAATAAATTGTCTATTAAAGGGATGTGGATTCTTAGATCCAATCCACACCCTCCTCCCCCAGCGAAAATCCATCGGAGCGTGCTCGGAAAAAATCCACCCCTTCATGGCTGACCACCGCAGCTCCTCCTCTCGCCCCCGTAGCCCTAAGCCTAGTGATTGGTAGAGGTGTTCCATCCCGCACAGTCGTTTGGTAGAGCTGCAGACCCAGGGATTTCTCCTTTTGGCGTATTTGGTCCCTGTCCGAGTCGGGCTCGCCACCTATAATGGCGGGGAGCAATCGGAGAGCTTCCCCAGCCCCCTAAGGGGGAGCGAGTGTGCCTTGTCCCTTACTTACTAAGGGGACTCGGATTTCCAATTCATCCGTTCCTCCGTGGGCTCCTGGAGTTTTACGACCTCCAACTGCACAATTTCACCCCTGCTTCCATATTACACATCGCCGGATACGTTGCCCTTTGCGAGCTATTTCTGGGCTGCGAGGCTCATTTCGAGCTGTGGAAGAGGTTATTTTGCCTTGTGCCCCGCACACAAAAGGGGTCACTTTATCAGGTGGGTGGAGCCGAAATATGGCGCATCGCCAAAACCGGATACCTGTCCGGTACTCCGAAGAAGACGTTCGAAGATTGGCCTTCGGAGTGGTTTTATATGGAGGACGTCCTCCTTCCAGACCCTGTTCGGCGGGGTCTTCCTGAGTTCAACAATGCTCCTCTGAAGAAACGCCGAAGCTGGCGCCCACGGAGCCCCCAGGAGGAAGACAATGGAGAAGTCCTCTACCTGATGAACCGGATTAAAGCGCTGGCTCAATCAGGATTGACAATAATCTAGGTTATGTCAGTATGCATAATGCGGGGAGTGCAGCCACTTCAATATCGAGGGCACCCCCTATGGTGTTTTAACGGGGAAGATGATGCCACCCGTTGCGGGCGTAAGGGACCGGACTCCACTGCTGCTTTAGCAAAAATTCTGTCCGAGTTGTTCAAGGGAGAGGAAGAGGAGTTCATCCGTATCAAGCCACGAGATGGATTCTCCATGTACAACCCTCCAAGCTGGGTGAGTTATACCTCTTTACTCCCATTCTTCCCGCATTCTTCGTCGTAGGTACTCACCTTGCCATTTTACGGCAGGAACTGCGAAAAGCTGTAAGGGAGATCAACAACCCATCTCCACAACCATAGGACCCTAGCCGGGCCCTCGGTCCCGAACTCAAAGAGGATCCGGACATATTTGTGGAGCTGATAGACAGGCAATTCTATCAATTGAGCTGCGATGATGCCATGGTGGCCATAACGTCCGACTAACCCAGGCTGCTCCCTGCGTCGCACGTAATAAAAACCAAAATCCCAACTCCAAAAATAGGATCTCCTTTTAGACACTTCACCTACCATACACATATGGTGTTTTACGGGGAAGGCATTCGGGACGCCGTGCCGAACCCGCAGCAACTCGCCAACAAGAGGCACCGAAGCCGGGTAGGCCAAAAAGGAAGGCGGTCAGGGCGGAGACGCCGGCGCAAAGGTATGACACAAAACCTCGCTCTGTGGTTGTCGTCTTTCTCAAAATGCAATGACATCCATGCTTCTTTAATAGAAAAACGCCGCCGGACTATATCCGGAGAGGTCACCGATCACGCCTCCACTAGTCGGGCCCCAGGGCCGGACATAGAGGCGGAAGCCAACCTGGGGCGGACGACGGATGCTCCTCCTACAGAGGATGTGGATAGACTATCCGCTACAAATTCAGAAGTGGACAGCGCCATGAATCATAGGCGTCGGCCGACCGTACTCCGGGACGATTGTTTCTCGCCAGAGGCATTTGATGCCTTCAATTCCAGAGACGCGTACATCCGTGTTGCTCAAAATGGTCTAGCCAGAGCCACGGACCAGTATGTAAGGGATATACGGGTAAGCAAATCTGACGATTATATGTATCAGTAGCCCCCGAGACTTGAAACAGTTGACGCAACTGATTTAAGGATCATTATTCATGCAGGTTCATACGGAGAAGAATTCCCAATTGTCTCAAGAGCTGGACGAGTGCAAGGCCCAGCTGGAAGCCACTGTTGCCGCATTGAAGGAGTCCAAAAAGGGTCCCCCTGGTACCTCTTTTGTTTATTGCAAAGAATATCGGTACCGGGTAGTATGCGGCATGTATGCACACCTAACAATAGATGTTGCAGGTGGCCCCGGAGTGAATCCGAAGGCCGTGGAGGCGGATACGGCACGTGATGATCGACAGCGAAATGCTGGCGAGCGCGTGCTGACGCGAGTCAGGCAGGAGAAAAATGATCTCCAAGATGCCAATATCCGGCTGGGCGTGGAACTGAAGGATGTCCGGGCCCATCTTGCGGACTCCGTGAAGGAGAATAAACGGCTTTGGCGCGGCATTTTTAGTAAGTGCTTGAAGAACTTTTTAAAGGAGTTCGGCGAAGAAGCCTGCTAATAGCGTTATGTCTGCATATATGCTGACGGTTCGTCCCACGGAGGAGATGCCTGGGTCTTCGGGTGATCTACTACCAGAGCTCTCACAACTGCACGAACAAGTTCGGCAGGTGATGCAGAGTATTGCCCAAGCCTTGTGGCCATCCGCGTCCCCGCCAGGAGGCATGGGGGAGCTTATAGAGAAGCTCAAGGGAGCGCGGCGGCGCTTCCGGTTATGGAAGATATCAGCCTGCCGACAAGGTGCAAGGGAAGCCTGGCTATGGTGAAGACACGATATACCAAGGCTGACCCAAACCACATGGCCATGGTCGTACCTGTGGGGCCCGATGGGAGAGAGATCCCCGTCAGTTTAGTCTATGATCAAATAGAATTAGCCGCAAAGTATTCCCAACAGGATTGTAGGCTAGACAGCCTGTTGGATGGTATAGATGAAGAATTTAATCAGTCTTAGTGAGTGTGTACTTCAAGTGACATATGTAATGTCCCTAGCCGGATTGTAAATCATTTGTCATGGCGGACCTTTTCGCTTCGACCTCTGGGCCCGATAGTCCGGAGTATGTTCGAATACCCACTCGGTTATATAAGAACTGGGGTATGCATGGAAACCAGGCGTAGGGGTCATAAGTGCTTGAACAGACAAGTACCCAACTAGCTATGTTATATTACATGGATAGTAAGAAACATCTTATAGGGAGAATAGTTCCGTTAAGGGTTCCTTTCCCTGGGTATGCATGCCCTAATGTGCATGTCCGAACTGCGAGACGCAGGCTAAAAACATCTGGGGACGTGTAGTAATTTAAGTGAAAGTCATCTTTTATTTACCGACCAAATATTCCCTTAAGAACGCTAGCTTTCGGCTTCACCCAGTCTGAGGTACACATCCGGCCGACCGGGCAGTAACAATCGCAGAGGTGCTCCCCTTATGCCCTAGCCGAATTAACGGGAACGTAGGGCATAAATACAGGAGCCAGGCAACCCAGCTTGGCCAAAACTTAAGTCATATCGATGCATATAATGGCAAAAAAAGGTACATGCGAAAGAATAACACATGTGCGGGGCATAAAGCCCGGAAAGGTAATTAGATTAAGCTTATGTATAGGAAGCCCCCAGGTATATTGAGCGCGGTTAGCGCGTCAAGATTGTGTAACCAAGACACAAGTGTAGACCTTTAGGGTCTTGAAGGAAAAATAGAGAAAGAAAGAGAGAAAAAACAAATGTGCAAAAAATTGATGGAGGTAAGGAGACGAACATAGAGTCCGACGCTAGGCGTAGAATCTTCAGAGTCTGGCTGCGTTCCATGGGTTTGGCTCGAGTCGATTATCCGATGCATCCCGCAGACGGTACGCTCCACCGATCAGAACCTGGTCGATAATGAAGGGACCTTACGATTTGGGCTTGAGCTTGTTCTTTTTCTTCTTCGGCAGGCATAGAACTAGTTCGCCAACGTTATAGGTTTTGGCCCATACTTCTCTGCTTTGATACCTTCGAGCCTGTTGCTGATAGATTGTGGAGCGTGCCTTTGCTACGTCGCGTTCCTCCTCCAGGGCATCCAAACTGTCCTGCCAATCGAGCTTGGCCTCTCTTTCTTCGTACATGCGCACTCGAGGTGAGTCATGAATTATGTCGCAAGGCAGCACCGCCTCAGCGCCGTACACCATAAAAAACAGTGTGTATCCGGTAGTGCGATTCGGCGTGGTCCGCAGCCCCCATAGTACGGAGTCGAGCTCCTCTACCCAATGCGTGTCTGATTCCTTTAAGGACTGCACTAATCTGGGTTTAATGCCGCTCATGATAAGACCATTCGCTTGTTCGACTTGACCGTTAGTTTGCGGATGATAGACAGAAGCATAATCGAGCTTAATGCCCATGTTGCTGCACCAAAGTTTCACCTCATCGGCTGTAAAGTTCGTGCCGTTGTCAGTGATGATGCTGTGGGGGGCGCCATAATGGTGTACAACCCCGAATATGAAGTCTATCGCCGGTCCGGATTCAGCCGTTTTGACAGGTTTGGCTTCTATCCATTTGGTGAATTTATCCACCATGACTAGTAAGTATTTTTTTCTTATGGGTTCCCCCTTTGAGGGGCCCGACCATATCAAGCCCCCAGACCGCAAAGGGCCAGGTAATGGGGATTGTTTGGAGGGTGGTAGGTGGCATGTGGCTTTGGTTTGCAAAAAGCTGGCAACCAACACAATGTTGGACTAGATGCTGTGCATCTGCCCGGGCCGTCGGCCAATAAAAACCTGTACGGAAGGCCTTGCTTACAAGGGCCCGGGCTCCGACGTGGTGGCCGCCGAGTCCGGCATGGATTTTTGCCAAAAGCTTCCACCCTTTCTCTTCAGAGATGCACCTTTGAAGGACTTCGGTTGTGCTTTTCTTATAAAGCTCTCCCTCGTGGACCTTGTAGGCTTTAGATCGCCGCACTATGCAGCGTGCCTCATTTTGGTCCTCGGGTAGTTCCTGCCTAGTTAGGTAGGCCAGGAATGGTTCTGTCCACGGGGCGATGATGACCATTATCACGTGGGCCGAAGGTGTTATTTCGGTGGCGGAACCTCCGATTGTGTCAGGGTGTTCGTTATCTGGGGTTGTGGCCGGGTCCGGACTATTTTTGCCGGTGTCCCCTTCCCATACCATGGATGGTTTGAACAGTCTTTCCAGGAAGATGTTCGGTGGGACAGGGTCGCATTTAGCGCCAATACGGGCAAGGATGTCCGCCGCCTGGTTGTTTTCCCGAGCCACATGGTGGAATTCAAGGCACTCGAACCGAGCTAACATTTTGAGGATGGTGTTGCGATATGCCGCCATTTTCGGATCCTTAGCATCGAAGTCTCCATTTATTTGGGATATTGCAAGGTTCGAGTCCCCGCGCACCTCCAGGCGTTGAATGCCCATGGAGACTGCCATCCGGAGACCGTGTAGAAGGGCCTCATATTCGGCCGCGTTATTGGAGTCTGTATATAGTATTTGGAGCACGTATTGTACTGTATCTCCGGTGGGGGACGTCAGGACGACGCCAGCCCCGAGACCAGCCAGCAGTGTAGAGCCGTCGAAGTGCATGATCCAATTGCAGTATGCGCCGTACTCTTTAGGGAGTTCGGCTTCCGTCCATTCGACGATGAAATCGGCCAATACTTGCGACTTAATGGCTCGCCGAGGTTTGTATGTTATGTCAAACGGGAGGAGCTCGATGGCCCACTTGGCAATCCGGCCCGTGGCATTGCGGTTGTTTATTATGTCATTGAGTGGTACTTCGGAGGCCACTGTGATTGAACACTCTTGAAAGTAGTGTCGTAATTTCCGGGATGCCATGAATACCACGTAGGCTATCTTTTGATAATGTGGGTACCGTGGTTTGCATGGGGTGAGGATGGTGGATACATTATATACCGGCTTTTGAAGTGGGAATTTATGTCCATCCATCTCTCGTTCGACGACGAGCACTGCGCTTACAACTTGATGAGTTGCCGCTATATATAATAGCATTGGTTTGCCCACAGATGGCGCGGCCAAGATTGGGTTGGTGGCCAGGATGGCTTTTATTTCTTCCAGTCCATCCGTGGCTGGGTCCGTCCACTCGAAGTGTTCGGTGCGCCAAAGAAGGCGATAAAGGGGAAGTGCCTTTTCTCCTAATCGGGAGATAAAGCGGCTTAAAGCCGCCACACATCCAGTCAATTTGTGGATTTGCTTGAGGTCAGTTGGGATAGCCAACTACGACAGAGCCCGGATTTTAGCCGGATTTGCTTCAATTCCTCTACTGGAGACGATGAATCCCAGGAGCTTTCCGGCAGGAACGCCGAAAACGCATTTTTCCGGATTGAGCTTAATGTCATATGTTCGGAGATTGGTGAACGTGAGCCTCAAGTCGTCTATTAAAGAGTCGATGTGTCTAGTTTTAATGACCACATTGTCTACATATGCCTCCACAGTCTTGCCGATCTGCTTTTCCAGACATGTCTGGATCATGCGCTGATATGTTGCGCCGGCGTTTTTGAGCCCGAAGCGCATTGTGTTAAAATAGAAGGGGCCGTATGGAGTGATAAATGCCGTTGCGGCTTGATCAGACTCCGCCATCTTAATCTGGTGGTAACCGTAGTATGCATCGAGGAAGCATAATGATTCGTGTCCTGCGGTAGCATCGATGATTTGATCGATGCGAGGGAGTGGAAAGGGATCCTTTGGGCAAGCCTTATTAAGGTCTTTGAAGTCGATGCATAGGTGCCAGGATTTGTCCTTCTTTGGTACCATCACCAGGTTTGCTAGCCAGTCCGGATGTTTTATTTCTCTAATAAATCCGGCGTCCAGTAGCTTGGCTAGCTATTCTCCCATGGCTTGTCGCTTAGGTTCAGAAAAACGCTGAAGAGTCTGCTTGACCGGCTTGAATCCTTTTAGAATATTAAGGCTATGCTCGTCCAATCTGTGTCGGATTCCTGGCATGTCTGAAGGATGCCAGGCGAATATGTCCCAATTCTCACGCAGAAACTCCCGTAGTGCGGCGTCTACAGCGGGGTCTAACTGTGCCCCGATGGATGCTGTTTTTGTGGAGTCCGTTGGATGGACTTGGAATTTGACTATTTCGTCCGCTGGTTTAAAGGAGGTGGACTTGGATCTTTTATCTAGTATCACGTCGTCCCTGTCCACCGTGGAGCGCAGCGCGGTTAACTCTTCCTCCACAAGGGCTTCAGATAATGCCTCGAGGGCTAGTGCTGTTGTTTTGTCTTCGGTGCGGAGTGCTATGTCTGGATCACTAACTAGGGTGATGATTCCATTGGGCCCGGGCATTTTGAGCTTCATGTACCCGTAATGGGGTATGGCTTGAAAAATCGTGAATGCCTCCCGCCCTAGAAGGGCGTGGTATCTGCTACTGAACGGGGCCACTTGGAATGTAATTTCTTCGGACCTGTAATTCTTCGGAGTGCCGAATACCACATCTAGTGTGATTTTCCCAGCGCAACGTGCCTCCCGACTAGGGATGATTCCTCGGAAGGTCGTACTGCTTTTCTCAACGCGGTTGCTGTCTATTTCCATTTTTTGGAGAGTTTCCTCATAAATGAGGTTTAACCCGCTGCCGCCGTCCATGAGCACTTTATTGAGCCGAAAGCCGTCCACAATTGGACTGAGGACCAAAGCGGCTGGTGTTTGGGCTGTTCGGAATTTAGGTTTGTCACTGGCATTGAAGGTGATAGCCGTGTCGCTCCATGGATTTATTGCTGCCACGTGGCAGACTTCGGCGAGGCTGCAGAGTGCTCGCTTATGCCTATTATTTTAGGCGAAGGTCTTGAAGACCGTTAACACTGTATTGTTATCCATGGGAAGGTTCTCTAAGGTATTTTGGGTGGGGAGATCCTCACCGCTTTTGGCCACCTGCCGGAGTACCCAACATGCTCTAAGGCTGTGTGTTGATATGGTATCCGCTGTACTATGAATTTTGCAGGGCCCGTTAAGCCATCCCTCCAATACGATTCCATGCCCTGTAGTGGGCTTTTGCTTCTTTGGAATTGAGTCGGTCGACTTATGAGAGTGTACCCTTTTAGTTCGGACCGGGGGTTTTGTTAGGGCCGGATTATCAAAGAATTGCGTTTGGGTTTTCCAGGCACTTTCCATCGCACAGTATTTCCGTACTATGAACGCCAAGTCAGCGAAGTGTGTTATGTCACGACGACTTATGGCGTTGAGGACTCCCTTGTCCATGCAATTGTTGCAAAGGAACGAAATTGCCTCTTCCTCGCGACAGTCCTTAACCTTGTTCATTACAAGGAGGAATCTGGCCCAATAGTGATGTACTGTCTCTTGGGGTGCTTGTCTAATGTGGGAAAGATCGTTTGTATCTGGGTGGGTGGGTGGATTTGAGTCCAGACCTTGACCCAATCTGTGATCCCAGGGCAGGGGAGTTTCCGATCTTGGAAGTTCGGGCTCCGGGATGTTGCCCTATGGGTTCGGTATGCGGCCCGATTCACGATTCAGGGCTAGGGCGGTGTCTTCCCATGAATGAGTATCCGACTCGGGGAGCTCGGGAATCCAGACATAGTTCGTCCTCAGGATAGGGGGAGAATCGCCGCATTGCTCCTCCACCACCGCTATCTGATGGGTGACCGGCGGAGAGTTAATCTCCCTTTGGTCGGGTTTAGGCCTGATCCGATCGTAGTCCGTAGTGACTCCCAGAGCGGTGATGCGATCCAAGAGCTTGTTCAAAGAGGAGAGCTCCATTGGATCCATCTGCTCAGCAAATTTCGAGCTGATGTGGAGGCTATTTTTGATGACCCGAGAAGTCATCGTCGGCGCGGCGGCCGACCGACGGTCATGACGAAGCCGCCTAGTCAGAGAGTTTGTCCTGGAGCCAGGGCTCCCCCAGAGGTGATGTTGTCCTTGACAACGAGACAATCCATCCTCCTTATGATGACGACACAGTGGAACTCTCAATGAAAGCACCAATGTCGGTGTCAAAACCGGCGGATCTCGAGTAGGGGGTCCCGAACTGTGTGTCTAAGGCGGATGGTAACAGGAGGTAGGGGACACGATGTTTACCCAGGTTCGGGCCCTCTCGATGGAGGTAATACCCTACAACCTACTTGATTGTTCTTGATGATATGAATAGTACAAGAGTTGATCTACCACAAGATCAAAGACGCTAAACCCTAGAAGCTAGCCTATGGTATGATTGTATGTTGTCCTACGGACTAAACCCTCCGGTTTATATAGACACCGGAGGGGGCTAGGGTTACACAAGGTCGGTTACAAAGGAGGAGATATACATATCTGTATTTCCTAGCTTGCCTTCCACGCCAAGTAGAGTCCCATCCGGACACGGGACGAAGTCTTCAATCTTGTATCTTCATAATCCGATAGTCCGGCCAAAGGATATAGTCCGGCTGTCCGGAGACCCCCTAATCCAGGACTCCCTCACTAACACAAGTATTTCTCAAATTCACAACTACTCAACTAGCATGACTCTAATATCACCATCTCCATATCTCAAAACAATTATCAAGTATCAAACTTCTCATAGTATTCAACACACTCATAAGAAATTTTTTATTAATCTTGAACGCCCAACATAATTAAAGAAAATTACCATGCTGTTTTGTAGGACTCTCAAAATAATATAAGTAAAGCATGAGAGAACAATAGTTTCTATAAAAAAATCCATCGACGTGCTCTAAAAGATATAAGTGAAGCACTAGAGCAAAAAACTATATAACTCAAAAGATATAAGTGAAGCACATAGAGTATTCTAACAATTTCCGAATCAAGTGTGTCTCTCTCAAAAGGTGTGTACATCAAGGATGATTGTGGAAACTAACAAATAAAGACTCAAATAATACAAGATGCTCCAAGCAAAACACATATCATGTGGTAAATAAAAATATAGCTCCAAGTAAGTTACCGATGGAAGTAGACGAAAGAGGGGATGCCTTCCGGGGCATCCCAAAGCTTTGGCTTTTAGATGTCCTTATATTATCTTGGGGTGCCATGGGCATCCGCAAGCTTAGGCTCTTGCCACTCCTTGTTCCATAATCCATCAAATCTTTTACCCAAAACTTGAAAACTTCACAACACAAAACTTAAGTAGAAAATCTCGTGAGCTCCGTTAGCGAAAGAAAACAAAACACCACTTCAAGGTACTGTAATGAACTCATTCTTTATTTATATTTTTGTTAAACCTACTGTATTCCAACTTCTCTATGGTTTATAAACTATTTTACTAGCCATAGATTCATCAAAATAAGCAAACAACACACGAAAAACAGAATCTGTCAAAAACAGAACAGTCTGTAGTAATCTGTAGCTAACGCAATATCTGGAACCCCAAAAATTCTACAATAAATTTCTAGACATGAGGAATTTATCTATTAATCATCTGAAAAAAGAATTAACTAAATATCACTTTCCAAATAAAAACGGCAGCAGTTATCGTGAGTGCTAAAGTTTCTGTTTTTTTACAGCAAGATTAAAAAGACTCCCCCATGTCTTCCCAACGGTTCTACTTGGCACAAACACTAATTAAACACAAAAAACACAACAAAAACAGAGGCTAGATAAATTATTTAATACTAAACAGGAGCAAAAATCAAGGAATAAAAATAAAATTGGGTTGCCTCCCAACAAGCGCTATCGTTTAACGCCCCTAGCTAGGCATAAAAGCAAGGATAGATCTAGGTATTGCCATCTTTGGTAGGCAATCCATAAGTGGCTCTCATGATAGATTCATATGGTAATTTAATTTTTTTTCTAGGAAAGTGTTCCATGCCTTTCCTTAACAGAAATTGGAATCTAATATTTCCTTCCTTCATATCAATAATTGCACCAATCGTTCTAAGGAAAGGTCTACCAAGAATAATAGGACATGAAGGATTGCAATCGATATCAAGAACAATAAAATCTACGGGAACATAGTTCCTATTTGCAACAATAAGAACATCATTAATTCTTCCCATAGGTTTCTTAATGGTGGAATCCGCAAGGTGCAAGTTTAAAGAGCAATCATCAAAATCACGGAAACCTAGCAAATCACAGAAAGTCTTTGGAATCATGGAAACACTAGCACCCAAATCACACAAAGCATAGCATTCATGATCTTTAATTTTAATTTTAATAGTAGGTTCCCACTCATCATAAAGTTTTCTAGGGACAGAAACTTCCAACTCAAGTTTTTCTTCATAAGATTGCATCAATGCATCAACGATATGTTTGGTAAAGGCTTTATTTTGACTATAAGCATGAGGAGAATTTAGCACGGATTGCAACAAGGAAATACAATCTATCAAAGAGCAATTATCATAATTAAATTCCTTGAGATCCAAAATAGTGGGTTCATTAATATTTAAAGTTTTGACTTCTTCAATTCCACTTTTAACAATTTTTAGCATCAAGATCTAAAGACTCCGAATTTTTGGAACGCCGTCTAGGTAAAGGTAGATCATATTTAGTCCCATCATTATCAAGATTCATATTGCAAAACAAATATTTAATAGGGGACACATCAATAACTTTTAGATCTTCATCTTTATATTCCAAAAAGATTTTGGGCTTAGCGGCCATCTTATTAACTAAGGTGGCTTGCTTATCCGAAACTTCAGCTATTAACTTCTCAAGATAAGCAATCTGAGATTTCAAACCATCAAATTCTTTAGTAATATCATCGAGCTCTTTATTCACACAAGCAAACAAGAAACGGGCAAAAATAGGCGAATAGAGAAAGAGAGGGAGGACAGAGAGAGAGAGAGGGCGAATAAAACGACAAGGGTGAAGTGGAGGAGAGGAAAATGAGAGGCAAATGGCAAATAATGTAATACGGGAGATAAGGGTTTGTGATGGGTACTTGGTGTGTTGACTTTTGCGCGAACCTCCCCGGCAACGGCGCCAGAAATCCTTCTTGCTACCTCTTGAGGACTTGCGTTGGTTTTCCCTTGAAGAGGAAAGGGTGATGCAGCAAAGTAGCGTAAGTATTTCCCTTTGTTTTTGAGAACCAAGGTATCAATCCAGTAGGAGACCATGCACGAGTCCCTCGCACCTACACAAACAAATAAATCCTCGCAACCAACGCGATAAGGGGTTGTCAATCCCTACATGGTCACTTACGAGAGTGAGATCTGATAGATATGATAAGATAATATTTTTGGTATTTTTATGATAAAGATGCAAAGTAAAATAAAAGGCAATAAAAATAACTAAGTATTGGAAGATTAATATGATGTAAGATAGACTCGGGGGCCATAGGTTTCACTAGAGGCTTCTCTCGAGAGCATAAGTATTCACGCTGGGTAAACAAATTACTATTGAGCAATTGACAGAATTGAGCATAGTTATGACAATATCTAGGTATGATCATGTATATAGGCATCACGTCCGAGACAAGTAGACCGACTCCTGCCTGCATCTACTACTATTACTCCACATATCGACCGCTATCCAACATGCATCTAGAGTATTAAGTTCATAAGAAAAGAGTAACTCTTTAAGCAATATGACATGATGTAGAGGGATAAACTCATGCAATATGAAATAAACCCCATCTTGTTATCCTCGATGGAAACAATACAATACGTGCCCTGCTGCCCCTACTGTCACTAGGAAAGGACACCGCAAGATTGAACCCAAAGCTAAGCACTTCTCCCATTGCAAGAAAGATCAATCTAGTAGGCCAAACCAAACTGATAATTCGAAGAGACTTGCAAAGATAACCAATCATACATAAAAGAATTCAGAGAAGATTCAAATATTTTTCATAGATAAACTTGATCATAAACCCACAATTCACGGTCTCAACAAACACACCGCAAAAGAAGATTACATCGAATAGATTTCCATAAGAGAGGGGGAGAACTTTGTATTGAGATCCAAAAAGAGAGAAGAAGCCATCTAGCTAATAACTATGGACCCGTAGGTCTGAGGTAAACTACTCACACTTCATCGGAGGGGCTATGGTGTTGATGCAGAAGCCCTCCGTTATCAATGCCCCCTCCGTCGGAGCTCCAAAAAGGCCCCAAGATGGGATCTCGTGGATACAGAAAGTTACGGTGGTGGAATTAGGGTTTTGGCTCTGTATCTGGTAGTTTGGGGGTACGTAGGTATATATAGGAGGAAGGAGTACGTCGGTGGAGCAACAGGGGGCCCACGAGGGTGGAGGGCGCGCCCCTACCTCGTGGCCTCCTGGTTGATTTCTTGATGTAGGGTCCAAGTCCTCTAGATCATGTTCATTCTGAAAATCACGTTCCCAAAGGTTTCATTCCGTTTGGACTCCGTTGGATATTCTTTTTCTGCGAAACCCTAAAATAGGCAAAAAAACAACAATTCTGGGCTGGGCCTCCAGTTAATAGGTTAGTCCCAAAAATAATATAGAAGTGTATAATAAAGCCCTGTAATGTCTAAAATAGAATATAATATAGCATGGAACAATAAAAAATGATAGATACGTTGGAGACGTATCATTGCTCCTCAACCTACTGAACCTACTGAAAATGTTTGCTTTGAAATTCCTTCGGGTATGATAGAGAAGTTGCTAGCTAATCCTTTTGTAGGAGATGGAACATTGCATCCCGATTTACGCATAATCTATGTGGATGAAGTTTGTGGATTATTTAAGCTTGCAGGTATGCCCAATGATGTTATCAAGAAGAAGGTCTTCCGTTTATCTTTGAAGGGAGAGGCATTGACATGGTATAGGTTATGTGATGATATGGGATCATGGGACTATAAGCGATTGAAATTGGAATTTCATCAGAAGTTTTATCCTATGCATCTTGTTCATCGTGATTGTAATTATATATATAATTTTTGGCCTCGCGAAGGAGAAAGCATCGCTCAAGCTTGGGGGAGGCTTAAGTCAATGTTATATTCATGCCCCAATCATGAGCTCTCAAAAGAAATGATTATTCAAATTTTTTATGCTTGGCTTTATCTCAGTAATCGCTCCATGCTCGATACTTCTTGTACTGGATCTGTTATGATGAAGACTATTGAATTCAAATGGGATTTATTGGAAAGAATTAAACGCAACTCTGAAGATTGGGACCTCGACGAAGGTAAGGAGTTAGGTATAACACATAAGTTTGATTGTGTTAAATCTTTTATGGATACCGATGCTTTCCGCGTACTTAGCACTAAATACAGACTTGACTCTGAGATAGTAGCTTCTTTCTGTGAATCCTTTGCTACTCATGTAGATCTCCCTAAGGAGAAGTGGTTTAAATATAATCCTCCCATTGAAGTAAAAGTAGTTGCACCTATTAAAGTTGAAGAAAAGACTATCACTTATAATGATCCTATTGTTCCTATTGCTTATATTGAGAAACCACATTTCCCTGTTAGAATAAAGGATCATGCTAAAGCTTCAATTATGGTTAACAAGAGTAATATTAAGAGACCTAAACCCCCTGAGCAAATTAAAGTTGAACCTAGTATTGCTATGGTTAAAGATCTCTTGGCCGATAATATTGATGGGCATGTTATTTACTTCTGCAATGAAGCTGCTAGAATTGCTAGACCTGATGCTAAAAATAAACATAGACCTGTTGTAGGCATGCCTGTTATTTCTGTTAAAATAGGAGATCATTGCTATCATCGCTTATGTGATATGGGTTCTAGTGCAAGTGAAATACCTCATTCCTTATACAAATAAATTTTTCATGATATTGCACCTGCTGAGATAGAATAAATTGATGTTACAATTAAGCTTGCTAATAGAGATACTATTTCACCAGTTGGGATTGTTAGAGATGTTGAAGTCTTGTGTGGGAAAGTTAAATACCCTGCTGATTTTCTTGTTCTCGGTTCTCCACAAGATGACCTTTGTCCCATTATATTTGGTAGACCCTTCTTGAATACTGTTAATGCTAAGATACACTACGATAAAGATATTGTTTCTGTTGGTTTGGGGGATATGTCTCATGAGTTTAATTTTGCTAAGTTCCGTAGACAACCCCATGATAAAGAATTGCCTAGTAAAGATGAAATTATTGGTCTTGCTTCTATTGCCGTGCCTCCTACTGACCCTTTAGAACAATATTTGCTAGACCATGAAAATGATATTGTCATGAATGAAAGAAGGGAAATAGATGAAGTATTCTTTAAACAGGGACCTATTCTGAAACACAACTTGCCTGTTGAAATCCTAGGGGATCCTCCTCCACCCAAGGGTGATCCCATGTTTGAGCTTAAACCATTGCCTGATACTCTTAAATATGCTTATCTTGATGAAAAGAAGATATATCCTATTATTATTAGTGCTAACCTTTCAGAGCATGAGGAAGAGAAATTATTGAAAACTCTGAAGAAGCACCGTGCTGCTATTGGATATACTCTTGATGATCTTAAGGGCATTAGTCCCACTCTATGTCAACACAAAATAAATTTGGAGAAAGACGCCAAACCAGTTATTGATCACCAATGACGGCTAAATCTTAAGATGAAAGAAGTGGTAATAAAGGAAATATTAAAGCTCCTTGAAGCAGGTATAATTTATCCCGTTGCTGATAGTCAGTGGGTAAGTCCTGTCCATTGTGTCCCTAAGAAGGGAGGTATTACTGTCATTCCTAATGATAAAGATGAATTGATTCCGCAAAGAATTATTACAGGTTATAGGATGGTGATTGATTTCCACAAATTAAATAAAGCTACTAAAAAGATCATTACCCTTTGCCTTTCATTGATCAAATGCTAGAAAGATTATCCAAACACACACATTTTTTCTTTCTAGATGGTTACTCTAGTTTCTCTCAAATACTTGTGTCAACTGATGATCAAGAAAAGACTACTTTTACTTTCCCTTTCGGTACCTTTGCTTATAGATGTATGGCTTTTGGTTTATGTAATGCACCTGCTACCTTTCAAAGATGCATGATGGCTATATTCTCTGACTTTTGTGAAAAGATTTGTGAAGTTTTCATGGATGATTTCTCTATTTATGGATCCTATTTTGATGATTGCTTGAGCAACCTTGATCGAGTTTTGTAGAGATGTGAAGAAACTAACCTTGTCTTGAATTGGCAGAAGTTCCACTTTATGGTTAATGAAGGTATTGTCTTGGGGCATAAAATTTCTGAAAGAGGTATTGAAGTTGACAAAGGGAAAGTTGATGCTATTGAAAAGATGCCATGTCCCAAGGGCATCAAAGGTATAAGAAGTTTCCTTGGTCATGCCGGTTTTTATAGGAGGTTCATTAAGGACTTCTCAAAACTTTCCCGGCCTCTGACTAACCTATTACAAAAAGATATTCCTTTTGTCTTTGATGATGATTGTGTAGAAGCATTTGAAATACTTAAGAAAGCCTTGATTTCTGCACCTATTGTTCAGCCTCCTGATTGGAATTTACCCTCTGAAATCATGTGTGATGCTAGTGACTATGCTATAGGTGCTATTCTAGGACAAAGAGTCGATAAAAAATTAAATGTTATTCAATATGCTAGTAAAACTCTAGACAATGCCCAGAGAAATTATGCTACTACTGAAAAGGAATTCTTAGCAGTTGTATTTTCTTGTGATAAGTTCAGACCTTATATTGTTGATTCTAATGTAACTATTCACATTGATCATGCTGCTATTAAATATCTTATGGAAAAGAAAGATGCTAAACCTAGACTTATTAGATGGGTTCTCCTGCTACAAGAATTTGATTTGCATATTATTGATAGAAAGGGAGCTGAGAATCCCGTTGCAGACAACTTGTCTAGGTTAGAGAATGTTCTTGATGACCCACTACCTATTGATGATAGCTTTCCTGATGAACAATTAGCTATAATAAATGCTTCTCGTACTGCTCCATGGTATGATGATTATGCTAATTACATTGTTGCTAAATTTATACCACCTAGTTTCACATACCAGCAAAAGAAAAAGTTTTTCTATGATTTAAGACATTACTTCTGGGATGACCCACACCTTTATAAAGGAGTAGATGGTGTTATTAGATGTTGTGTACCTGAGCATGAACAGGAACAGATCCTATGCAAGTGTCACTCTGAAGCTTATGGAGGACACCATGCCGGAGATAGAACTGCACATAAGGTATTGCAATCGGGTTTTTATTGGCCTACTCTCTTCAAGGATGCCCGTAAGTTTGTCTTATCTTGTGATGAATGTCAGAGAATTGGTAATATTAGTAGACGTCAAGGAATTCCTATGAATTATTCACTCGTTATTGAACCATTTGATGTTTGGGGCTTTGATTATATGGGACTGTTTCCTTCCTCTAATGGGTATACACATATTTTAGTTGCCGTTGATTACGTTACTAAGTGGGTAGAAGCTATTCCAGCTAGTAGTGCTGATCATAACACCTCTATTAAGATGCTTAAAGAAGTTATATTTCCGAGGGAGTCCCTAGATACTTAATGACTGATGGTGGTTCACATTTTATTCATGGTGCCAGAGGGAGTCCTGGATTAGGGGGTCTCCGGACAGCCGGACTATCTCCATTGGTCGGACTGTTAGACTATGAAGATACAAGATTGAAGACTTCGTCTCGTGTCCGGATGGGGCTCTACTTGGTGTGGAAGGCAAGCTAGGCAATATGAATAGGATATCTCCTCCTTTGTAACCGACCTTATGTAACCCTAACCCTCTCCGGTGTCTATATAAACCGAAGGGTTTTAGTCCGTAGGACAACAATCACAACATACAATCATACCATAGGCTAGCTTCTAGGGTTTAGCCTCTCTGATCTCGTGGTAGATCTACTCTTGTACTACCCATATCATCAATATTAAACAAGCAAGACGTAGGGTTTTACCTCCATCAAGAGGGTCCGAACCTGGGTAAAACTTCGTGTCCCCTGTCTCCTGTTACCATTCGGCCTAGACGCACAGTTCGGGACCCCTACCCAAAATCTGCCGGTTTTGACACCGACATTGGTGCTTTAATTGAGAGTTCCTCTGTGTCATCGCCATTAGGCTTGATGGCTCCTACTATCATCAATAGCGATATGGTCTAGGGTGAGACTTTTCTCCCCGGACAGATCTTCGTATTCGGCGGCTTTGCACTGCGGGCTAATTCGCTTGGCCATCTGGAGCAGATTGAAAGCTACACCCCTGGCCATCAGGTCAGATTTGGAAGTTTGAACTGCACGGCCAACATCCGCGGAGACTTAATCTTCGACGGATTCGAGCCACAGCCGGGCGCGCCGCACTGTCGCGATGGGTATGACCTAGCTCTGCCGCTGAATAGTACCCCAGAAGCCGCGCCCGCATCAGCTCCAACCCTTAGTTCGGAGCCAACTGCGCCAATCGAGGATGGGTGGTTAGACACCGCCTCAGGGGCTGCAGTCTCAATGGCGATCGAGCCGAACACCAGCATACCCCTCTGCGCAGCCCGTGACTCCAAGGTGCCGGACTCTTTTTCTGACTCCGAACCGCCCGCGCCCGTGTCAATCGAATCCGATTGGGCGTCGATCATGGAATTCACCGCCGCGCATATCTTTCAGCACTCGCCCTTCGGCGACATTCTGAATTCACTAAGGTCTCTCTCTTTGTCAGGAGAGCCCTGGCCGGATTATGGCCAACAGGATTGGGATGCGAACGACGAAGAAATTCGACGCCCACCCACCACCCACTTAATAGCCACTGTCGATGACTCAACCGACATGATCGACTTCGACTCCAAAGACATCGATGGTATGGACGACGATGCGGTAGGCGAAGAGGAACCACCGCCCACAGGGCGCTGGACGTCCACTTCATCATATGACGTATACATGATGGACACACCAAAAGAAGATGACGACGAGGAACGGAAGGACGCACCGAAGGCTTGTTCCCTCGAGAAGCAGTCAAAGCGGCGGCGCAAGCGCCGCCCCAAATCCCGCCTTGGCAGAAATAACGATCATACAGACCCAGCGTTGGAGCAGGGAGAACCACTGCCGGACCACGGCAATACGGAGAATCAAACCGAACAAACCAATTCCGTCAAAGATAATAGTCCGGGCGACATAACGCCGGACAGGCACCTGGAGCAGCAGAATGCCCGTCAAAGGCTTGTTACCACCGCGAGGAGTCTGAAAAAGCAGAAGCAAAGGCTCAAGGCTGCGCAAGACACACTCCAACTCAGATGGAGTAAAGTACTCAACACAGCAGCGAGGTACGACGACAATCGCCCCACCAAGAGCTACCCAAAGTGGAAGTTGCTACCTGAATTCGATGAGGAGGCCTCAGACCCCCCACAACCAAAAATCAAAACAGCCACCTGGCCGGATAGACGACCTCATGGCCAACATCGAGTGGCAAACAACGCCACTCACAAGCCAATACGCGATCCACACGAGGGCTCGCACCAAAAGGACGGTGCAACCAGATCCATCTATGGACCACGCAAGCGCGCCCTAGCATACAATGTAACACAACAAACATCCGAACAACGCGGTACACCCAGATACAGGGGTGCCGCACACCCCCTATGTTTCACAGATGAGGTGCTGGACCATGAATTTCCAGAGGGATTCAAACCCTTAAACATAGAGGCATACGACGGAACAACAGACCCTGGGGTCTGGATTGAGGATTATATCCTCCATATCCATATGGCTCGAGGAGATGATCTCCACGCCATCAAGTACTTACCCCTGAAGCTCAAAGGGACAGCTCGTCACTGGCTTAAAGGCCTCCCCGAAAACTCCATTGGAAGCTGGGAAGAGCTCAAAAACGCTTTTCGGGCAAATTTCCAAGGGACTTATGTCCGACCTCCGGACACGACGATTTGAGTCATATAACTCAACAGCCCGGAGAGTCAGCCCAAAAACTTTGGAACAGGTTTCTTACTAAAAAGAACCAAATTGTCGATTGTCCGGACACCGAAGCGTTGGCAGCTTTTAAGCACAGTGTCTGTGACGAATGGCTTGCCAGACACCTCGGCCAAGAAAAGCCGAGAACAATGGCAGCATTAACAAGCCTCATGACCCGCTTTTGCGCGGGTGAGGACAGCTGGCTAGCCAGATGCAGCACCAGCGACCCCAGTACATCTGAAGTTAGAGATGGAAACGGGAAATCACGGTGCAACAGTAGTAACAAACGCCGGAATAAAGAAGACAACATGAAGAGCACGGCAGTAAACGCCGGATTCAAAAGCTCTCGGCCAGGTCAGCAAAAGCCGCCCTCTAAAGGTGCCAGAGACGAACTGTCCAACCTAAACAAAATTCTGGACCAAATATGTCAGATCCATAGCACCCCTGGTAAACCTGCTAATCATACCCATAGAGAATGTTGGGTCTTCAAGCAGTCCGGTAAGCTCAACGCCGTACACAAGGGGGAGGATACACCAAGCGAAGACGGGGATGAGCCTCTCAAGCAAGACACTGGGGAACAAAAGAAATTTCCACCAGAAGTCAAAACAGTAAATGTGTTACACGTGATCAAGGGAAGAAACAAAACGACACTCCCAGAAAAATATGCCCAAGGGCCTATCACCGCGGAGTCCTGCCACTGGTCGTCTCAACCGATCACTTTCGACCATCGTGATTACTCAGCAAGTATCCGGCGTGCAGGATGGGCTGCCCTGGTATTAGACCCAATAATTGGCAGATATCACTTCACACGAGTCCTGATGGACGGTGGCAGCAGTCTAAACCTGATATATCAGGATACAATCTACGAAATGGGGATAGACCCAACAAAAATTTGCCATAGCAATACTACCTTTAAAGGAGTAACGCCAGGCCCATGGGCTCATTGCACGGGCTCCCTGCTGCTAAAAGTTATATTCGACTCCCCCCATAACTTCCATAGCGAACATTTAACCTTCCACATCGCTCCGTTCCAAAGTGGCTATCAAGCACTACTCGGACGCAAAGCTTTCGCTCGCTTTAATGCAATACCGCACTACACTTCCCTCACACTCAAGATGCCCGGTCCACGTGGCATCATTACAGTAAATGGAAATATTAAGCGATCTTTGCACGGAGAAGAGAGTGCGTCTGCCTTGGCAGCCGCACACTAAAAACGGCCTCACCAACTAAAGCATTTAACAGGTCATCAAGACCTCGGACACGGTTAGACGAGTCCGGCACAGCTATGTGTAATTCATACCGGATCAATGGTCACACCCTATACAAGGGGCTCATCGCGCGCAGACAAGTGGCAATTTTTTACACATCTTGAATTATACTTGGTTCCCTTAAAAACTATCCTTTTGCATGACAACTTTTTCACCTAAGTTCCTCTCTTTTACAGATGATCATCGTGCTACACCCGTCCAGGATACGGCACAACGGAGACACAGGCGCAGACGTGCAGCAGGGACCCGCTCCAAGGATTCTTTTTAGATTAAGACCCTGCGTAAACCTTTTTTACTGTCTCTTGTTGATACATATCCACCAAATTCTCAGCACAGTTGGGAAGGATGCTGACGTCTTGGCATGTGGCCACGTCAGAATAATGCACGTACCTGGACACAAGGGGCTTCTTATGAGGGGCACTATTTAGGCCCGGTTTATACCATAAAGACCGAATACCTTAGGGAGTGTTTGGCGTCGCGAGTTTGGCCTTATATGCATCAGCTCCGAATCATTGTCTTTGGTCAAATGTTGGGTTTGCCCGGCTCCTGTGTTTTGGTGCCTTATGTTCCGTTTTACCGGCTAAGGTAGCACCGGGAGAATTACTGCGATTGTGCCCTGGTTCATCCGGACGAGCACCTCAGTAGAGAAAGCCGAAAACTGACTATCATGATATAGCGTGAGACTGGTCAACCACTCGGTGACCTATCGGAATGTTAGAATTCCTCCGCCTTAACGAAGGGCCGTTTTCTGGCCAGGCATGTACGCACCCCACGATCGGGAGAGTGCGGAGCCACCAGGGGCTATCTAGTAGCCCCACTGTCAAAATCCTATGGCTAAGTGAAAGTGTTAAAGCATTATAGTCCGGTTGCCTCGCTCGCTACGCTATCACCTCCTTAATAGGACCAATATGTTGGGTTAAGTGTGAACACGCGTTTTTTGCGAGCACCTCCGCATTATATGCGTGGGGGTTGAAGCCGACGGCTGCAATCTTTCAGGTTATACACATGTATACATAAATGGCCGCGGAGGAGGCATCATACTACTTTCAGACAAAAGTATAAACATAACCTTATAAAAAGTTCATAAAAGCATTGTGCTTACAATGAGAATACATATCACTCAAACATAATATTCTTCGAGCACTGGGCGTCTATCAAACGAGCACCCTCGAGAACCTCCTCGAAATAGTGCTCGGCAGCCACCCGGCCTATGGCCGAACCCTGTGCCACAACAGTGGTAGCGTCCATCTCCGCCCAGTATGCTTTAACACGGGCAAGGGCCATCCGCGAGCCTTCTATGCACGCCGACCTCTTCATCGCATTAATGCGCGGCACCGCATCAAGGAACTGCTGCACTAAGCTGAAATAGTTGTTTGGCTTTGGCCTTTCCGGCCATAGCTGATCCACAACAGACCTCATGGCGAGTCTGGACAACCTATTCAGTTTGGCCCATTCGGCTAGCTGGTCAGTCAATGTAAGCGGACGCTCTGGAACGTGGAATTGCGTCCAGAACAGCTTGTCCACTTCACGATCTGTCTGACCTTGGAAATACTTGGCCGCATCGGCAGCGCTCGCCGCCAAATCCATATATGCATCTGCCGAACTCCACAGCCGATCCAGTGGGGCATACCGTGGATCTCCGAACTTCCTCCGTAACATGAAGGGTTTCCCAGCCGCAATATCCCCGGCTTCCCGCAGCTCCTCCTTCTCCCCTCTCATAGCAGAACGGGTGTCTTTGTCCGCCGCCGCGGCCATCTCAAGGTCCGTTGCCTTCGCTCGGTTTTCTTTTTCAAGTACCCGGCAATGGTCAGCAGTGTCTTTTAGTTCTACGGCCATCTTGGCCATCTTCTCTTGGCTCTCGCAATGTGCGGCCTTCTCGGCTTTCAACTCTTCGGCCGCCTTCAAAGCAGCCGCATTACTAATCCTCGCTTGTTCCTTGGCTCGGGCAAGTTCTGCCCGCAAGGCTTCTACGGTGGCAGCTCCATATGCAGTCACAACATATTAAAGATACTGGCATCATGCTGCTCTTACTATGTGGCGTTCACCGGATAATAACACTTACCTTGTGCCTCGTCAAGCCTCTTGTTAACAAGCTCGATGTCGGCGTCTGCCGCATCCAGTTGCCGTATTAATTTGGCAAACTCACTAGTCCGGCTAGCCACCAGAGCTTCCACCACCTCCACATAGGGGCAGTCTGGTTATTGCCTGGGAATATGATCCTCTGTTTGCCGCCGTTCTCGACGACAACCAGAGTCTCAAGGGCTACTATCTACACAGGGCACACCTAACATGTGCAGTACTATCACATATTATTTCACGTACCTCAAAGCCTGTCAGTAGACTCATAAAGGCTTCATGTAATCTGCTTTTGGCGGATGAGATTCTCTCCATCACCGTACCCATCAACATACGGTGTTCTTCTGAGATGGCCGCTCGCCCCACCAACTCCCTCAGAACGTCCGACCGCACACCAGACGGTGCCGGACTCTTTTGTATGCTCTCTTCGGGAGCCGGACACTGGGGACTTCGGGGGTCTACAGGACTATCTTCTGGCCTCACCGGATCCGGAGAGGCCCTCCGTGACGACACTTCGGGGTCGCCCGCTTCTGGAGCGGAGGAGTTCGGGGGAGGCGTTTCGCTCTCCATCATCTCTGCAAGAAGATCCCCCGAAGACGAGCTCATTTGAGAGGGGCTAAGGCCCGAACTGCAAGATATATGCGGTGGTTATTTTCTCAGAGAAAAAAGATAGCATACCTTTACTTTTAAAGTATTTTGGATCACTTACGACTCGTTGGAGGGCTGATCCCCCCGCGGACTTTGTGCGGCAAAAGCACCCCCCGAGGCAGGACCCTCTGTGGGAGACTTCTTCTCCCGTTTGGAGGCTTCGGCTTCCGGATCCTCGGAAGCAGTCCTTTTCCTCCCCCGGTCGTCCTCCTTCATGGAGATGCTCGTTCCCTCGGTTGGAACGGGCAGCGATGGGGGCCCGCGTCCGCCCATATTATCCCACCCGGTATCTTCCTTCAAGGGCTCCGGGCAAGGTGCGACTTCGAGCATCTTTCCCAATACCGGATTTTCCAAACCCTTAGGGAGGGGGGCCAAACACCGAATCATCTTCGCCTTTGTTAGTCAGTCCTGGTCAAAAAGCAAACTCTCAGAAATAACTTCGAATAAAAGACAGTGTGTTCGGCTAGAGGATTTCTTACTTGTTCGGTGGTGCGGTTACTGCTCAGGCCCACGTCCTCGGTAATATCCGGACATTCTACTTGAGGTCTGAAGAATGACTTGTACATCTCCTCATGTGTCAGGCCGAGGAAACTTTGAATGGCACGTGGTCCCTCAAGGTTGAACTCCAACGAGCGAAGGGGCCGGCGTTTGCAAGGCTGGACTTGACGAACCAGCATAACTTGTATTACCACAACCAAATTAAAATCTCCCTCGAAGAGATCTCGGATGCGGCTTTGCAGTATTGGTACGTCCTTGGCTGGACCCCAGCTCAGACCTCTACTAATCCATGACATCAGTTGTGGTGGGGGGCCCGAGCGGAAAATGGGGCAGCCGCCCACTTGGCACTTCTGGGAGCCGTGACGTAAAACCACTCCCGTTGCCATAATTCGGACACCTCTGGAAAGGAACCTTTCGGCCATGGAGCTCCTGCCATCCTGCCTATTGATGCACCTCCGCACGCTGCATGTTGCCCCTCGATCATCTTCGGCTTTACTTCGAAGGTCTTGAGCCACAGGCCGAAGTGAGGGGTAACGCGGAGGAAGGCCTCACACACGACAATAAATGTCGAGATGTGGAGAAAGGAGTCTGGAGCTAGATCGTGGAAATCTAGCCCGTAATAGAACATCAAACCCCTGACGAAAGGATCCAGAGTGAGGCCTAGACCTCGGAGGAAGTGGGATACGAACACAACGTTCTCGTTGGGTTCGGGAGTAGGGACGATCTGCCCTCGAGCAGGCAGCCGATGCGAAACCTCGGCGGTCAAGTATCTGGCCTCCCTCAACTTCTTAATGTCCTCTTCCGTAACGGAGGAGGGCGTCCATCGGCCTTGAAGGCTAGATCCGGACATGGTTGAAGATCCGGAGCACCTAACCTGGGCTTTGGGTGTTAGAACTCGAGGCGGGGGGAAGGGTTCGATTGAGCACGAGAGGGAAAAAGCGAAAACCTTGTCCCCTTATAAAGGGGGTGAATATCAAGCGTCCTCTCCGTAGCCGTTTGGGACTTGCCTATAATCTAGGAGTCCTAGACACGGTTGGGTTACCCACGACCGCATTAATGAGAATCCCGTAATTGGGGGAACACGATCTCCGCTTCGGCAAGACGTGTCAAGAAACTGCCTCGTGTTATGTGCGGGGCTGGTTAAAAGAAATGGTTCGAATAATCACCGGGCCATGACGTAACATCATGTTGCCGAAACAAGCCAGCAAATTAGATCCGCGACAATATTATTCTCTCTACGGTGGAATGTGGAACTTATTTTGTAGGGTCGGACACTATCCTCGTATTCAAATTCTTCTGTGATGTATTCGGAGAAGGAACCCGCCTTGCAATGCCGAAGGCAATACTGTGCGCCGGACTCATCGTCATTGAAGCCTGGTTCAGGGGCTACTGAGGGAGTCCTGGATTAGGGGGTCTCCGGACAGCCAGACTATCTCCATTGGCCGTACTGTTAGACTATGAAGATACAAGATTAAAGACTTCGTCTCGTGTCCGGATGGGGCTCTACTTGGCGTGGAAGGCAAGCTAGGCAATACGAATATGGATATCTCCTCCTTTGTAACCGACCCTATGTAACCCTAACCCTCTTCGGTGTCTATATAAACCAAAGGGTTTTAGTCCGTAGGACAACAATCACAACATACAATCATACCATAGGCTAGCTTCTAGGGTTTAGCCTCTCTAATCTTGTGGTAGATCTACTCTTGTACTACCCATATCATCAATATTAATCAAGCAGGACGTAGGGTTTTACGTCCATCAAGAGGGCCCGAACCTGGGTAAAACTTCATGTCCCCTGCCTCCTGTTACCATCCGGCCTAGACGCACAGTTCGGGACCCCCTACCCGAGATCTGCCAGTTTTGACACCGACAGTGCCTTTCATAAAATGCTTGCTAAGTATGATGTTAATCATAGAATTGCATCTCCATATCACCCGCAGTCTAGTGGTCAAGTAGAATTGAGTAACAAAGAGCTCAAATTAATTTTGCAAAAGACTGTTAATAGATCTAGAAAGAATTGGTCCAAGAAACTTGATGATGCATTATGGGCTTATAGAACTGCATATAAAAATCCTATGGGTATGTCTCCGTATAAAATGGTTTATGGAAAAGCATGTCACTTACCTCTTGAATTAGAACATAAGGCATACTGGGCTATTAAAGAGATCAACTATGACTTCAAACTTGCCGGTGAGAAGAGGCTATTTGAGATTAGCTCACTTGATGAATGGAGAACCCATGCCTATGAGAATGCCAAACTGTTTAAAGAAAAAGTTAAAAGATGGCATGATAAAAGGATACAAAAGCGTGAGTTTAATGTAGGTGATTATGTATTGCTATACAACTCATGTTTAAGATTTTTTGCAGGCAAACTTCTCTCTAAATGTGAAGGTCCTTACGTTATCGAGGAGGTCTACCATTCCGGTGCCATAAAAATCAACAACTTCGAAGGCACAAATCCGAAGGTGGTGAACAGTCAAAGAATCAAACATTATATCTCAGGTAATCGCATAAATGTTGAAACTAATATTATTGAAACCGTAACCCCGGATGAATACATAAGGGACACTTTCCAGAATGTTTCAGACTCCGAAAAGGAATAGTTACGTGGTGCGGTAAGTAAACCGACTCCAAAACAGTTCTAATGGCAACTTTTCTCCGTTTTGGAATATTTAAGAAAATAGGAAAATAAGAAGTAGTCCAGAAAGGACACGAGGCTTCCACGAGGGTGGAGGGCACGCCCTACCCCCTGGGCGTGCCCCCTGCCTCTTGGTCACCTCGTGTGCCCTCCGGACTCCATTTTCTTGCACGATACTTCTTTTGGTCGGCAAAAATTCATTATATAATCTTCCAAAGGTTTTGACCACCATACCACGCAAAAATCCTCTGTTTTTGTTTCAAGCTATTTCTGCTGTAGATTTAGAGCAAGATGTCTTCCCAAGAGTCAGTCGGGGAGAGTCGGGTGTCCCATCCGACACCGGGGCCAAGAGCAAACAACAATGCCGACTACTTTGGGCCATCAACCGAGGAAGAGATGGAGGCTGACTTGAAAACGATAGATGCCATGGAAGAGGATGAAGAAGTTACTTGTTGTTTCCGAGCCGGATTTACGATGGGGGAACTACAGAGCTCAGCCATTCCAAACTCGTTGATCCCTTCCAATTTTAGATTTCTTTCTTATGAAAATATGAAAAAGAGTGTTATTTGTTCTCCAACAGCTATGCAACATCCATGGGTGAAAGGAGCTTTAGCCGTTACGGGCAAGCTCCGAAAGGAAATAATGGACCTCAAGCAGCAAGTCAAAGCTTGAAGAAGAGAACCATATCCTGAAGGGCATCATCGCCAAGAATATCACGTCACCATATCCGAAGAAGGAGACATAAACACACAGGTATGGGCACTCCCCTTGGCAACTGCCAAGCTTGTGGGAGTGCCCCGGTATCGTATCACCATCACTTTTACCTTTACCCTTTTTTTGTTAGTTCGATCCTTTTGATAATATCTTGATCTAGTAGAATAAAGTTTTAGTATGATCTAGTTGTGAGTTTTGCTTTATGACCTTCCTATGTAATCGAGTCCATGAGCTATATATAATAAAGATTAGTGATGAGTCAAGGACTTAATTATTTTGCTATGATCTTGAGGGAATAAAATTAAAGAGAAGAAATAAAAAGAATTAAAGAGATCATATGGATCTTATGGACATTAATGACTTCACATATAAAGAGTATGATGAATAAAAGTTGTTGAGAGTTGACAAACATAGTTTTGGTCATCATTGCAATTAATAGTAAGTAATAAAGAAAGACAGGTTTTCACATATAAATATACTATCTTGGACATCATTTATAATTGTGAGCACTCATTAAAGTATGATATGTTAAAGAGTTGACGTTGGACAAGGAAGACAACGTAATGGGTTATGTTTTCTTACATCTGAGATAAATTATATCGGCATGGATCATCCAACATGTTGAGCTTGCCTTTCTCTCTCTTGCTAGCCAATTTCTTTGCACCAAGTAGAGATAGTACTTGTGCTTCCAAATATCCCTAAACCCAGTTTTGCCATGAGAGTCCACCATATCTACCTATGGATTGAGTAAGATCCTTCAAGTAAGTTGTCATCGTTGCAAGCAATAAGACTTGCTCTCTAAATATGTATGACTTATTAGTGTGGAGAAAATTAGCCTTATACGATCTTTTCATGTGGAAGAAATAAAAGTGACGGACTGCATAATAAAGGTCCATATCACAAGTGGCAATATAAAGTGACATTCTTTTGCATTAAGATTTCGTGCATCCAACCATAAAATCACATGACAACCTCTGCTTCCCTCTGCGAAGGGCCTATCTTTTATTCTTGTCTTATACTTCATGCAAAGAGTCATGGTGATATTCACCTTTCCCTTTTACATTTTATCCTTTGGCAAGCACATTGTGTTGGAAAGATCCTGATATATATGGCTAATTGGATGTGGGTTTTCATGAACTATTATTGTTGACATTACCCTTGAGGTAAAACGTTTGGAGGCAAAACTATAAGGCCCTGTCTTTCTTTGCGTCCGATTAAAACTTCATAACCATAAATATCGCGTGAGTGTTAGCAATTATGAAATACTAAAAGATGGTTGAGTATGTGGACTTACTGAAAATCTCTTATATTGACTCTTTCCTATGTTATGATAAATTGCAATTGCTTCAATGACTGAGATTATAGTTTGTTAGTTTTCAATGAAGTTTCTGATTCATACTTGAGTATGTGAATGAATTGTTACTTTAGCATAAGAGATCATATGACAATATATATTTATGTTGTTGTTCTAAGAATGATCATGATGCCCTCATGTCCGTATTTTATTTTATCAACACCTCTATCTCTAAACATGTGGACATATTTTTCGATTTCGGCTTTTGCTTGAGGACAAGCAAGGTCTAAGCTTGGGGGAGTTGATATGTCCATTTTGCATCATGATTTTATATCGATATTTATTGCATTATGGGCTGTTATTACACATTATGTCACAATAATTATGCCTTTTCTCTCTTATTTTACAAGGTTTACATGAAGAGGGGGAATGCCGGCAGTTGGAATTCTGAATGAAAAAGGAGCAAATATTAGAGACCTATTCTGCACAACTCCAAAAGTCCTAAAACTTCACGGAAGTTATTTTTGGAATTAATAAAAAATACAGGAGAAAGAATCCACTAGAGGGGGCCCACACCCTGGCCACGAGGGTGGGGGCGCGCCCTACCCCCGGGGCGCGCCCCCTGCCTCGTGGGACCCCTGGTGGCCCTCTGATGCCCATCTTTGGCTATACGGAGTCTTTTGTCGAGGAAAAAAATAATAAGCAAGCTTTTGGGAAGAAACTCCGCCACCACGAGGCGGAACCTTGGCGGAACGAATCTAGGGCTCCGGCAGAGCTGTTCTGCTGGGGAAACTTCCCTCTAGGAGGGGGAAATCATCACCATCGTCATCACCAATGATCCTCTCATTGGGAGGGGGTCAATCTCCATCAACATCTTCACCAGCACCATCTCATCTCAAACCCTAGTTCATCTCTTGTATCCAATCTTTGTATCCAATCCTCAGATTAGTACCTGTGGGTTGCTAGTACTGTTGATTACTCATTGTAGTTGATGCTAGTTGGTTTACTTGGTGGAAGATCATATGTTCAGATCCATTATACATATTAATACCCCTTTGATTATGAACATGAATATGCTTTGTGAGTAGTTACGTATGTTTCTGAGGACATGGGAGAAGTCTTGCTATAAGTAGTCATGTGAATTTGGTATTCGTTCGATATTTTGATGAGATGTATGTTATCATCCCTGTAGTTGTGTCATGTGAACGTCGACTACATGAAACTTCACCATTGTTTGGGCCTAGAGGGAGGCATCGGGAAGTAATAAGTAGATGATGGGTTGCTAGAGTGATAGAAGCTTAAACCCTAGTTTATGCGTTGCTTCCTAAGGGGCTGATTTGGGTCCATATATTTCATGCTATGGTTAGCTTTACCTTAATACTTCTGTTGTAGTTGCGGATGCTTGCAATAGGGGTTAATCATAAGTGGGATGCTTGTCCAAGTAAGGGCAGTACCCAAGCACCGGTCCACCCACATATCAAATTATCAAAGTACCGAACTCGAATCATATGAACGTGATGAAAACTAGCTTGACGATAATTCCCATGTGTCCTCGGGAGCGCTTTCCTTCATATAAGAGTTTTTCTAGGCTTGTCCCTTGCTACAAAAAGGATTGGGCCATCTTGCTGCACCTTATTTACTTTTATTACTTGCTACTTGTTACAAATTACCTTATCACAAAACTATCTGTTACCGATAATTTCAGTGCTTGCACAGAATACCTTACTGAAAACTGCTTATCATTTCCTTCTGCTCCTCGTTGGGTTCGACACTCTTACTTATCGAAAAATCTATGATAGATCCCCTACACTTGTGGGTCATCAGTGAGCCATTAACATTCCAAATCAACAACAACACAAAGCAAAGTAGGACTGGACCGGAGCCAAGGGATCCATGGGAAGGCAGATGGAAGCTTCATTGATCACCTGATTTTTTAAGAGGCAACTGGAAGAGGATGAGATTTAGAGCCAAGTTAGCCGCCAATCCTCCTCTAACTTCCTCCTATGATCCCTCTATATTCTCTTTCTTCGTGTTCGTCCAGATGCTCCCTGTGTCTCTCTCTATCTCTCGCTATAAATTAGGCATGTCTCATACCTTTCCAGTACACCATCTTAATTGGATGCTTGATTGCCTTGGCTTCCCTCTCACAACTCTCTGAACTTAGTTAACAATATGCAGTTGCTTTCTCTTGCCTTCGCTGCTGCTATGCTCTTTCTTACTTGTGGTATTGTCCAAGGTTTGTTTATCTATAGCCATATTTTACTTTTAGTCATGCATGCTGGCCGGAGGCATGGTACCATGATTATTTTTTCTGGATAACTAATTGTACTGGCACTTTTGTAGGTTTATTTTACAGGGGAAAAAGGAGAGCAATGCTTTCTAAGCTGATGTCATTTGCGAGTTGAGTTTTTATCCTAACAATATTTGTACCAAGTTTTGTTGACACTTATTTTGTGACAGAGAGAGTAGTACTTAACGTTTGAACAAAGTGACATGTTGACCTGCAGCTAGCTAGCATGACCATTGATTAGTTGAGGAAATTAAGGAGGAAGCACACAGAGCAGTCACTTGTGTTTTGAGACCACTTGTAGTTGACCAACTTATTATTACAACCAGTAGCTAGGATTATTGAACTGGTTTAGCAAGGCCGTGTGCAAAACGTAAGCACCGGGTGATATACAAGCAGGAGACCGAAATCTGAGCTATCTCTGAGGGCATCTCCGACACTCGTATTATCATCATCGTTGATAAATATGCCATGTATACTATTTTGACAAATTAATTGTAGAGAGAGAAGGAAGCTGTATCGTCCTGAACCAACGTGCTCATAGTGGGCACAAGCTACAAGGTAAATTAGCAACACGGATCTTGATGTTGAGACTGCTCATAGCGAGAAGTATTGTATACTAGTATCATGCATATTGTTTTGCATGACACAATTACTGGAACATTTATTACGACATTTTAGCTACTTGTAAGTTGCCTGAATTTTAAATTTGGGTTACTTGATTTCTTGGCCGTTGATTTTTACTCTGAGATTCGTGCAATGTTTTTTCTCCTCGCTTATCTTGTTTGTTGTACTGTTTTTTACTGACCCCATATTTAGTAGAAGCACTTTAACTCTGTGATCCAGCCCTCCTCTCTCCCAGTTTGTTTATTTTATGTTTTTGCTATTTTATGTGTTTTTGCTTTTGTTTTTGTTTTTCTTTCTTAGCTAGTTTTTTTCCTTTTTTGTGGGTATTATTGGAATGTTGGGTGAGTGTAAATTCATACACATAAATACTATGAAATATGTCTGAAAATATATTATTATATGATTATTGTTGCATACTATAAAAAGTGCAATTTTAGAACGAAGTTGTGTGCAAGTTTTTATTCTTTTTCATTATCTGTCTTTTTTAAAGGGTAATACTATTGCTACTAATTCATTATTTCTTATTTTGAATTTCTTTCATTTTCTTTTCTTTTCAAGGGTAAAACCATTGTCACTAATTCATTCATTTTAAAGGACTATTTTGCAAAATTCTACTATTATATGTTTATTCTTCATATTTTAAAAACACATTTTTGTGAATATTGTGTGCCAATTTTGTCATTTTTTTTAATTTTTTAACTTCTTTCTTCTTAAAGGGTAATACCAATGCCACTAATTTATTCTTACTTAGAAAATTTATTATTTTGATTTTGTTTAAGTTTGTATTTCATTTTATTTCTAATTTAAGGATAATACCAATACCACTAATTCATTCCTTCTTAGGAATCCCTTTTTGGGAGATTCCACTAGTATATGTTTATTCTTGCATATTATAACAAAGCGCATTTCATGTGTAAATTGTGTGCAAATTTTGACATTATTTTGATTTTGTTATAGATGTTTCTTCACTTTGTTTCTTATAAAAGGGTAGTACCAATGCAACTAATTTACTCTTCCTTAGAAAACTTCACTATGATTTATTAGTTTTTTAATTTTCTTTCTTCTAGAAGGGTAATATCAATGCCACTAATTCTTTCTTTCTTAGAAGACTTTATTATTTTGATTTTTTAGTTTTATTTCATTTCTTTCTTATGAAAGGGCAATACCAATTCCACTAATTCATTCTTCCTTAGGGAACTTCATTATTTTTATTAATTATTTTTTATTTTATCTTCTTCCTTCTGAAAGTGTAATAACAGTTCCACTAATTTATTCTTTCTTAGAAAACACATTATTTTGATTGTGTTTATGTTTCTGATTTTCTTTCTTCTTTAAGGGAAATATCAATGCCTCCTTAATCATTACTGCTTAGAAATATTCCTTTTACGAAAATTCCGCTATTATAGGCTTATTCTTGCATATTATAGAAATGCGCAATTCTTGTAAAAATTGTGTGCAAATTTTGTTACTTTTTCTTTTTATTTCTTCTCAATTGGTAATACAATGACACTAATTAATTTTGCCATTATTTTTTATTTTTATTCTTCTTAAAGGGTAATATCAGTGCCATGAATTCATTCTTTCTTTGACAAACTTCTTTATTTTGATTTTGATTTTGGTTTAGTTTTATTTTCTTTTTTTAAGGGTAGTATCAATGCTACTAATTCATTCCTTACTCGAAAGCTTCTTTTTCCTAAAATTTCACTATTACATTCTTGTTTTTGCATATTATAAAAATCCCATGTTTTGTGTAAATTTTGTCATTATTTACTTTTTTCATTATCTTTATTCTTATCATCGCCGCAAGTCTCTGTTTCGAAGCGATCCCATCTGGAGCCGTGTACCGGAGTTCCACCGGAGGGGGAAACCATTGTGGTTGCCATCTTCATCAACCTTGTTGCCTCCATGATGGTGTGTGAGTAATTCTTTCAGGACCTATGGGTCCATAGTAGTAGGTAGATGGGTCTCTCTCTCTCTCTCTCTCTCTCTCTCTCTCTCGGATCTTCAATACCATGTTCTCTTTTAAGATCAATCCAATGTAATTCTTGTGGTGTGTTCATTGGGATCCGATGGATTCTGGATTTATGATTAGATTTTTCATTGATTTATATGTAATCTCTTGAAGTTTCTTTGTGCAAGTTAAATAGCTAGCCAGGATGGATGTGTAGTTCATCAAAGAGAGTGGTGAGTAGTAGTGGGTTCAATGTTGCGGTGATTTCTATATCATAGTCATAGAAAAGGACAAGACACGTATTTGTATTGTTGCCACTAAGGATAAACAATGGGGTTTAATCTTATTGCTAGATTTATTTTTGTCTACATTATGTCATCTTGCTTATTGTGTTACTCTGTTTCTTCCAAACTTAACACTTTGAGATGCATGCTGGATAGGGGTCTTTGGGTGGAGTAATAGTAGTAGATGCAATTGGATTAACGGTCTACTTATCAGGGACATAATGCCTTTGTGAGATTGTGCCATGAATATTCATAGTTATAAATTGTCACTATTATGTCAATTGCCCAACAGTAATTTGTCTACCATGGAATTACCTGCTTTCGAGAGAGATGTCACTAGTGAACCTATGCCCCCGGGTCCATTCTTAATTAATACAAAGCTCCTATAGATTTTTCTCTTTTTATTTTCCTTTACTTTTTGTTGTTTTTCTATTATCACTATCTATTTGCTTTTAATCTTGTAACTAGCAAGACAAGGGGCCTGACAACCCCCTTGCCAAGTTGGGTGCAAGCATTCGTATTATGTTTGTGTGCAAGTGTTGTTTACATTGTTAGCTTGGTGACTATTACTGGTTCGATAAACCTTGGTTTTTAATTAAGGGAAATACTTTCTAATGTTCTGCTACATCACCTTTCCTCTTCAGGGAATCCAACAACACCTACGGGAGTAGCACACTTTCGGTGACATGGACGCCGGGTGTTGGGCATTCCCTTGAGTCCGGTGATGAGTGATACGTCTTTGTTGTATCTACTTTACCTAATGCTTTTTCTCTTGTTTTGGACACTAATTTTCATGATTTGAATGAAACTAACAAGGACTGATGCTATTTTCAGCAGAACTACCATGGTGTTTCTTTTGTGTAGAAATAAAAGTCTTGGAATGGCACGAAACTTTTTGGAGATTTTTTATGGAATAAAATAAAAATACTGGAGCCAAGAACCACCAGAGGGGGGGGGGGCTGGGTGAGCACAACCCACTAGGGCGCCCCTCCCTCCTGGAGCCCAAGTGGGTTGTGCCCACCTGGTGACCCCGCAAAGACTGACTCCAACTCTATAAAATCCTATTTTCAGAGAGAAAAATCAAGGAGGAAGAATTATCATGTTTCACGAGACAGAGCTGCCGCCGCCTCCCGTTCTTCATCGGGAGGCCAGATCTGGAGTCCGTTTGGGGCTCCGGAGAGGGGGATCTTCGATCTTCGTCATCACCAACCTTCGTCCATCGCCAATTCCATGATGCTCCCTACCGGGAGTGAGTAATTCCTTCGTAGGCTGATTGGTCGGTGAGTTGGATGAGATTCATCATGTAATCGAGTTAGTTTTGTTAGGGCTTGATCCCTAGTATCCATTATGTTCTGAGATTGTTGTTGCTATGACTTTTCCATGCTTAATGCTTGTCACTTTGGGCCCGGGTGCCATGATTTCAGATCTGAACCATTTATGTTATCACCATTATATCTATGTTCTAGATCTGATCTTGCAAGTTATAGTCACCTATTACATGTTATGATCCGTAAACCCCGGAGTGACAGTATTTGGGATACTTTCCGGTGATGACCGTAGTTTGAGGAGGTCATGTATTCACTATGTGCTAATGCTTTGTTCTGGTTCTCTATTAAAAGGAGGCCTTAATATCCCTTAATTTCCATATGGACCCCGCTGCCACGGGAGGGTAGGACAAAAGATGTCACGCAAGTTCTTTCCATTAACACGCATGACTATTTACGGAATACATGCCTACATTATATTTATGACCTGGAGCTAGTGCCGTATCTCCCTAGGTTATGACTGTTATATGATGAATATCATCCAACAAATCCGCTGATCCAATGCCTACAAATTTCTCTTATATTGTCCTTGCTAAGTTACTACTACTACTGTTATTGTTACACTTGCTACAAAATCATTGCTATCATTGTTACCATTACTATTGTTGTTGCTACTACTATGAAAACTATCATACTACTCTGGTACTTATCACTTTGTTGCAGATAATTAATCTCCAGGTGTGGTTGAATTGACAACTCAGCTGCTAATACTTGCAAATATTCTTTGGCTCCCCTTGTGTCGAATCAATAAATTTGGGTTGAATACTCTACCCTCGAAAACTGTTGCGATCCCCTATACTTGTGGGTTATCAAGACCTTTTTCTGGCGCCGTTGCCGGGGATCATAGCTATATTTGTTGAGTCACTTGGGATTATTATCAATTTATCACTATGAAGAATCTGAAGGATACCAAGACTAAGATATTTACCTCTAAGACGAGGGGAGGTAAGGAATTGCCATCTAGCTCTGCACTTGATTCACCTTCTATTTTGAGTAAACTTGCAACATCACAACATGCTATTAATTCTTATATGTGTCAAGTTATTTATGATGCTACTTCTACTATGGATAATGCTTCTGATGATGCTAGTACCTTGCTTGATGATGGTGTGCCACTAGGTGATTTTCTTGATGGACAAATTGCTAGAGTACTAAAACTGATGAAATACCCAAATCTAAAAATCTTGAAACGCCTATTAGGCCTAGTCCTCCTAGATATGAATTGCCTAAGATACCGGAAGGTTATGTTATGGATGAGGAGACAACTAGTGACTTTCTTGCTTGCAATGATAGGGATGATCTTGAGAAATTATTATGCAAACTGAAAGAATAATCTTTGAATGCTAGAATGAAATGTGATTCTAAGGTTGCTACTGCACCTATCTTTGTTGATGATAAGGATTATGAATTTTCTGTCGACCCAGAGTTAATTACTTTGGTTGAATCTGATCCTTTCTATGGTTATGAAACTGAAACTATTGTTGCACACCTTACTAAGTTGAATGACATAGCCACCCTATTTGCTCATGATGAGAAAATTCGCTATTATTACATTCTCAAATTATTTCCATTCTCCTTAAAGGGTGATGCTAAGACTTGGTACAATGCTCTTGCTCCTGGTTGTGTGCATAGTCCCCAGGATATGATTTATTACTTCTATGAAAACTATTTTCCTGCTCATAAGAAACAAGCTGCCTTACAGGAAATATTTAACTTTGTGCAAATTGAAGAAGACAGTCTCCCACAAGCGTGGGGGAGGCTTCTTCACTTGCTGAATGCTTTGCCTGACCATCCTCTTAAGAAAAATGAAATACTTGATATCTTTTATAATGGACTAACCGATGCTTCCAGGGACTTCCTAGATAGTTGTGCTGGTTGTGTTTTCAGGGAACGAACTATTGAACAAGCTGAGGAACTATTGAATAACATATTGAAAAATTATGATGATTGCACTATTCCTAAACCACCGCCTAAACCCAATCCAAAGAAGAGGGGTATCTTATATCTCAGTCCTAAAGATATGCAAGAGGCTAAGAAATGTATGAAGGAAGGTATTAAAGCTAAGGATGTCAAAAAATTACCTCCTATTGAAGAAATACATGGGCTTGACATGCCACCACCTAACGTGGTAGAGGTAAATTCTTTAATGAAATTCAATGATAATGACAACCCTTGTAATATGCATCCTAGTCAATGCCTTTATGAGTTTGATAAATACATTATAAATCAAGATCACTTCAATGCAAATGTTGTGAAACAATTGAAATACAATTCTGATATGATTGCTCGCTTGAGTGACTTGCTATTTAGAATCTCAAATGATGTTAGAGGTGTAGGAAAACATGCCTCTATGGTTCAAACTCAACTGGAACAAGTTGCTAAATCTCAAAGAGAATTGCTTGATGAAATGAATAATAATATCAATGATCATGTTGTTAGAGTAATGACTAGAGGAGGTAAAATGACTCCGGAACCACTCTATCATGAGGGACCGATATGTCTCCAACGTATCTACTTTTCCTAATGATTTTCCTCTTGTTTTGGACTCTAATTTGCATAATTTAAATGAAACTAACCCGGACTGACGCTATTTTCAGCAGAACTACGATGATGTTGTTTTTGTGTAGAAATAAAAGTTCTCGAATAGGAACGGAACTTTCGGAGGATTTTTTATTTAATAAATAAGAATTTCTGGAGCCAAGAACCACCGGAGGGGGGCACCTAAGTGGGCACAACCCACCAGGGCACCCCTCCAGGCACGCCCAGGTGGGTTGTCCCCACCTGGTGGCCCCGCAGACCTCAACCCTGATACTATAAAATCACATTTTCGGGGGAAAAAATCAGGGAGAAAGAATTATCGCGTTTCACGAGACGGAGCCACCGCCACCTCATGTTATTCATCTGGAGGCCAGTTCTGGAGTCCGTTTGGGGCTCCGGAGAGGGGGATCTTCGATCTTCATCATCACCAACCCTTCTCCATCGCCAATTCCATGATGCTCCCCACTGGGAGTGAGTAATTCACATAGGTATAATGGTGATAACATAAACGGTTCAGATCTGAAATCATGGCACTTGGGCCCAAAGTGACAAGCATTAAGCATGGCAAAGTCATAGCAACATCAATCTCAGAACATAATGGATACGATCTTGCAAGTAATAGTCACCTACTACATGTTATGATCCGACAAATCCGGAGTGACAGAAGTCGGGACACTTCCCGGTGATGACCGTAGTTTGAGGAGTTCATGTATTCACCGTGTGTGTCGGGGGTTTGGTGCGACATATGCCAACGGATGGCTTATCATGGTGGGGGCGAGTAGAACGTCGCCGGTGCCTGGAAACGGGATGAGGCGAAGGCATGCATGCCGGCGAATCTTACCCAGCTTCAGGGCTCACCGGGGAGATAATACCCCTACTTCTGCTCTGCGGGGTCTCCGCATGGTCACTATGGCAAAGTGTTTACACGGTTGCTCCTTGAGCTGTTTCTTGGAGGTAGGAGAGGGCAAGGCTAGCTCTCTCCCTTCTATATGATCTGGCCTAGAGCTAATGGGTTCCAACCCTTTGCATGGGTGCCCTGGGGGTTTATATAGGCCTACCCCCCAGGGGTACAATGGTAATCCGGCTGGACACGGGCCCAGCCGTCAGTGCCTCTGGCCTCCGTCTTCTCTGCCGACCGCTGGGGCCTGCCGACTGGCGGGCCCCGCCGACTGGCCTGGTACGGAGCCGACAGGCCGCGTCCGCCGCGGGCGGGTCTTGCCGGCTGCTGATTACTGTAGCCGTGCTTCTGATGACGCGGGCTTGATCATGAGGTCGTGGCAACAGCCCCGCCGCCCGGCGGGCGATCACTGTCGCCACTCCCCATCACATCTTGATTAATGGCGCGTGGGCCCCGGGGGAGGGCTCGGCCGACTCCCCCAGGCTGACTCCCGACGGGTTCGACTGGTGGTCCTCTTGCCATCTCCTGGGGTCTCACCGACTGGTGGGACCTGCTGCCTCTAGGCCGTACAGACAAGTCGTCGTGGGTGCATGATTCGGTTCTGCGGTGCTGATGTCAGGGCCGGCATGGCAACAGTGCTACGCCGCACGGAGATCTTCCGGGGCACGGCATGCTGTGGCCATGCCTGCCCTTGGTAAGGGGCAGGAGCGGGCTTCATTGTTGCCACTCCCCTGCCCCGTCCCACTTGATGAGATCATGAGGGGTGTTGGAGTCGCAGTTCGACTCCCCAAAGCCGGATTCTCTGGAAGTCGCTAGTCAGGAGTCGGCTTTCCCTGAAGTCGTCCCTGGGACTCGGCCGTGGGTGGTTAGTCGGCCATCTTGCCGTTGACGTCCTGAAGGTGGCTCTTCGTCCTGGGGTCTTGAGGGGCGCAGCCTGCCCCGATTTCTTGAAAGGTTCTGGGGCTCGGGTTGGCCTACCCGTGGCCCATCACTCCGACAGTAGTCCCCGTAGCTGGTGAGGCGCCGCGGATGATCGGCCGAGAAGCCTCAGCAGTTTCTCTTTCCGTGTGCTCAACACATGGTCTTTGATCGGCCGAGTCGGACTCGCTCGATTCGGACTCACTCAATTCCGACTCGCACGATATTTCGAACGTCGCGGCGGGATCCAAGTGGCGTGCTAGCTAAGCCTCTAGGCCGTCGCCCGTTCTAGGCTTGTCACGCGATGGCACGTGGCTGGGCCATCCTGCCAGCCTACGCGCGCGACGGGACAGGCCCATTGGCGGGGCCCGCCACTACCGCGCCTCGGCGCCCGAGCGGATCCGCTGTGGCCCCGGCGGATGGTTGGGATTCCAGTGGAGTTACTGCGCGCAGTAACTTTATCGTGGATCATGGGGATCGTGGGGCCGTGGGCGCAGTAAATCCCCATGACCTCCCCCTCGGCTTCGCAGCCCACAGGGCTATAAGTAGGGGGAAGAGGGGGGCACGCGCACCCCTCCTTCCCACCCCTCCTCGTTCTCTTCCTTCTCACTGCTCCTCGCTCTCCTCCTCCTCCTTCTTCTTCACTCCGCCGCGCGCCCAAGCTCCGGAACGCCGCGGCGACAGCTCGCGATGAGTTCTTCCTCCGCCGCCGCGCCTCCCCCGGTGCGCTCCGGCACTTGGGACGGTTCTGAAGTCCATGACGACCACATTGAGTTCCTTCGCCGGACTCGTTGGCTCCCCGGCGAGGATCACGTGCGGGTGCGCCTTGCGCCGAAGGGGGAGATTTCCCCCGCGCCGCAGGAGGGCGAGCGGGTCATCTTCCGCTCGCACTGCTTGCGCGCATTGGGGCTGCCGGCGAGTAGTTTCTTCCGATCTTTCCTGGAGTTCTACGGCCTCCAGCCGCACCACCTCACCCCCAACACAGTGCTACTGTTGTCCGCCTTCGTGGCTTTGTGTGAAGGATTCCTCGGAGTCCTCCCCATCCTCGAGCTCTGGGGGGAGTTCTTCTTCTCCAAGCTCGGCACCTAGGCTGCGGGCGTGCCGGCTCAGTGCGGCGCTTTCATCGCCGTGCGAAGGTGAGGGGCCGACAATCCCTTCCCCTCCATCTCGCTGATAAAGTCGGTGAAGATGTGGCAGAGATCCTACTTTTACGCCAGGAGCGTCTCCGCGAGAGGGGACTTGGTCAACCTGCCGGCTTTCGAAGCCGGCCCGCCGGCTGGGCAACTGCCCAACTGGTCGTACCGGGCCAAGTCGCTGATGCCTGCCGGAGCCGGCGCCATCGCACGACTCCGAGTGCTGATGCAGTCGGAGGGTTTGACCGGTCCAGACCTGCTGGCCGCCTTCATGGCGCGCCGAGTTCTCCCACTCCAAGGCCGCCCCCACATGATATGCCAGATGAGTGGGCACCGCGACCCGAGTCGGATGTGCACCAAGGACATGCCTCACGAAGAGGTAGCCTTCATGGTGAACTACCTCTCGGACAGCAAGCTCCTGGAGGATTGGCGGTTCGCAAGGAGCCGTACTCCCGCGCCAAGCCCCCGCCCATGGTGAGTTGCCTTTCCTTTCTTTCTTTGGATTGTCTTCTCACTCGCCGAGTTTGTTTTGACCAGTCAGCTTTGGCCAGAATCCCCTCCTCCACCCGCCAGCCGGCACCTCGGGGGCGGCCCGCGAGTTCCTCGCCGACCGGGTGGAGAGCGACGTCGACGACCCCGATCTGGGGTTGGCGGCTCTGGAGGACGACGCCGAGGGAGGAGGAGGAACGGCAGGCGACTTCAGGCCTTCGGCCACTTTCACCGACTGGCCTGATGACGACGCTGAGGGGGAAGTCGCCCCCCGCCATCGGCCATGATCCAGCCAGCCTAGCGCGGGCTCTTCTGCTGCGCCGGGTGCTCCAGGCGGCGGGAAGAAGCGCAGGGCCGTGCTGACCTTGTTCGGCAGTCGGCCGAAGAAACCCAAGGGTTCGGCTGCGGCGACCCGGCGGGAGGAGGCGGCCGCGAAGGCCATCCGCTTCCGTAAGGAAGTGAAGAAGCCGCCATTGGTCTCCGCATGAGTATTCTGTCTTAATGCTTTGTTCTTTCTTTGTGACTTTGTCTGAGTCTTTGCTTGCCCCCCTTGCTTCAGGGCTCCCCTCTCTCTTGAGAGGGTCACCGCCGCCTCCGTCATGGGGTCAGCGGAGACGTCCGCCACTACTCGGTGGATTGACCCCGCTGCTGACCTCCGGGAGGCGACAGAGCGGAATGCGCAGGAGAAGCGCAACGAAGAAGAGGCCGTTCGCCTGGAGAAGGCGGAGGCCTCCACCAAGAAAAAACTGGCGGAGGCCGAAGCCGCCGCCACGATGAAGCGGCAGGCTGAGGAAGCCGCACGCCGCCAATCAGCGGTGTTCATCACCCCGTTGAACTCTGCGCCGCCGCCTCCGGAGCTCACGGGGCAGACTAGAGAAGCCGGCGGGGAGAACCCTGTCGTGGAGAGGGAGGGCGGCGACCCCTCTACGCCGGATGTGAATGTTCCGCCGCCGCCTCCGCTGCCGTCTAAAGGTGCGCAGGGCGAGCAATCCGTGGACCCTCCGGTGCCGCCGACCGAAGACGAGGCCGTGGTGAGGCTACTCCTCCAAGTCGGCTCGGCAACACGCCGCCGTCTGGAGAAGGCGACTTCGGCACCCCGCCCCCTGGAAGCTGGCACTGCTAGCTCGGCGATCCCAGATGCCGAAGCGATGAGCGCCACACCCATTGGGTGGGTGCGAGGAGACAGCAAAGGGCCGCTGAACTAGGCACTCCTGGACATCCAGGCGAAGCTTCGTGCTGAGGGCGATGCTCTCCAGAGTTGCACCAAGGCGTTCCTAGCGTCGCGGGCAGCCGTCCGGGTATGTTTTTTCCTTTGGTTTTTGTTTTCTTGTTCCTCTCTGTGGGGGCGCGCCAGCGCACCCACTGGGTGTAGTCCCCGAGTTTCGGGCTGGCTGCTGAGCAGGTGGCCCGGAACTCCAATTGATGAACTCTGGGTATTGACTTTTTGTCTGAAATGCTTGACACAGGATTACCACAACCTCCGCGTCACTGCCTTCAACCGTAACGTTGAAGAGCTGGGCAAGCGGACCGCCGATTTGTTGGAGAGCCGGAGTAAGTCTTTTTCCTTCTTTGCGGGGCGCGCTGGCCCATCCGCGGGCTGTAGTCCCCGAGATTCGGGCCGACTGCTGAGCAGTCGGGCCGGATCTCCCCGGCGACCTTCTTTACTAATGACTTAACGCCTTCTTTATTCCTTATTTTCAGGGGCCAACGCTGCTCTTCAACAGCAGCTGAGCGACGCCAACTCCGCTTTGCGCGCCAAAGGGGAGGAGTGCAGCAAGCTCGCCACGGAGCGCGATCTGCTGGCCACTCAATTGGCAGAGCAGAAGGAGCTGCTTGTGAAGACGCAAAGGGAGGCGGAGGAGACGGAGACCGCTCTCCTGGCCGAGTTCGCGAGCGAGCGCTCCTCCTGGTCTGACAAGGAGGCGATGCTGGCCTCCGGCTTCCGTGAGATCGAAGACATCGTTGATGGTGAGTTTCTTTACTTACTTTCTTCGAGCTGCCGATTTAAGTCGTGCCGACTCCTGGTTTTTAACTTGCTTCTTTGTTTCTTCCTGTCTTTGCAGACTTCTTTCCTGGGCACTCGCAGGCCGCCATCCAAGCCATCGAGGCTGACCGAGAAGGTCGGAGGGCGGAGGGCGCAAAGATTGCCGCCGACGCCCCCCGAACTCTTGACGAGCACATCCTGAGCATCGAGGCTCGCCTTCGGCCGGCTCATCGGATGCTGCGTCGGCTTCAGCGTGTTGGTGCCCAGGCGATTGCCGCCCTGTGGCCGAACATGCAGGCTCCGCGCACCCCCAGCCCGACGGCCGACTGGCTAGAGGTTGCGGCTGGTCGTCTTGAGGCCTGGAAGGGCTCTTCGCCCCGAGCTGGAGCGTGCCGGGCCTTGGAGTTCGTCAAGGCATGGTATCCGGGGCTGGATCTAGACCGGCTGGCCACGCTTCGGTCGGAGGCCCAGCCAGAGCTGGCAGCTGCGGAAGACGCCCTCGTCAAGCGTGCTGCGGCGATCGTCGAGTACAACGACACCAGCATCTTCGTCCCCGAGCGGTCTAAAGACGACGAGGAGGTACCGCCAGAGTGGTTTGGGATGAACCCAGACTACGTCAAGGACACGGCGGAGGTGATTGGCTCCAGCGTCGAGGAGGAAGGAGAGGCGGAGGACGGAGGCGAGACGGAGGCACCAGAAGACGGAGCAGACGGCCAGCCTCAGCTCGACCGCGCCTCCAGCAACGAGCCGCATGCGACCGACCCGACTGCCGGAGGCGATCAAGCTGAGACTAGCTAGCCGGCCGCCCCGACGCCTGAAGCTGCCGCCTCCTCCGGCCCTCCGAATCCGTCTGCTGCTTCCTAAGCTGCCGCTTTATCTTTATTTTATCTGCTTCAGTAGCCTTTGAAGAACTTGTTAATTCGCACAATTCCACCCGCGGGGTGTATTTTGAACCTCTGCTCAAAAATTCGGCCAAGGGCCTATGTTATGTAAATATATTTATCCGAGTTCTATCTTTTCTTGCTCATTGCTCTTTTGGCTTTTTTTCCTTTGCCGCTTTCTCTTAGTTGCCTGCCTTGCCAATAGGACAGCCGCTCTACGGACTGTCGCTGGATCAAGTGCTTGGCTACTTTGTCAAAGCAAGTACTTAGCCGTTTTTAAGAGTTTTTGAGCAAGCTGAATAGAAGGCGGCAATTTGACTATTCGGGAGTCGGTTTGCGAAAAAAGGCTGGAAGCCGTCTTGAGCTATGTTTTATGCTTTGAGTCCTTAACCATTTTTCATGCGAACGCTCATTCTACCTTACCTCTGCCCACCATACAGTCGCTCTGCGAGCTGCGGCTTCTGACAGAAGACGGTTTAGGTGTTACACACTACTTGTCCGGCTATAGGAAGCATTTCATAGTGCAAGGCGGCAAGTTCCCGGGCCGACTTGTCGAGCCCGGTGCCAAGCGGCATGACAAAGAGTAAAATAGGCATAATTTTTATCATACGGACAAAAGAGGGCAGTCCCCGAGCTTGTCTCGGGGGGCCCGAAGTCTTGGTACTTTAATAAAAAAGGTAGCATGGTACATACTGCATCAACTATAAAATCTTCGGAGGAGATTTGCATTCCATGGCCGCTCCGTCTCCTTGCAGGAGTCGTACCTCTTGCGTGCTCGGGGCTTCTGAGCGTCAATCAGGTAGTAGGAGTCGTTGCCCAGTACTTTGCTGATGATGAAAGGGCCTTCCCAAGGCGCCGACAGCTTATGTTGGCCGGCTGTTCACTGGATCAGCCAGAGCACAAGGTCGCCTTCTTGGAAAGATCTTGGCCTGACCTTCCTGTTGTGGTATCGGCGCAGGCTCTGCTGATAGATGCTGGACCGGCTGAGTGCCAACAGCCGGCCCTCTTCCAGCAGGTCGACGCCGTCTTGTCGTGCTTCTTCTGCTTCCTCCTCGGTGTACATGGTGACTCGTGGGGAATCGAACTCTATGTCCGTTGGGATGACGGCTTTGGCACCATAGACGAGGAAGAAAGGCGTGAAGCCAGTTGACTTGTTTGGAGTCATGCGCAGACTCCAGAGGATGGCTGGTAGCTCATCGAGCTAGCAGCCAGCCGAGCGCTCCAGAGGCTCGATCAGCCGGGGCTTGATGCCGGACAGGATGAGGCCGTTTGCTCGCTCCACCTGGCCGTTTGACTGTGGATGGGCGACGGACGCTAGGTCCAGTCGGATGCCCTGTGTTGCGCAGAAACGGGCCAAGGCGCCTTTGGCGAAATTTGTGCCGTTGTCGGTGATGATGCTGTGTGGTATGCCGTACCAAATTGTGATATCAGCGATGAAAGTCACGACAATTGGACCGTTTAGCTTCTTGATTGGCTTCGCTTCTATCCACTTGGTGAACTTGTCCACTGTGACAAGTAAGTGAGTTAAGCCACCTCGTGTTGTCTTGAATGGTCCCACCATGTCTAGACCCCAAACTGCGAAAGGCCAGGCAATGGGGATGGTCTTGAGTGCAGAAGCTGGCTGGTGCGGCTTGGAGCTGAACTTCTGGCACCCTTTGCATTTTTGGACCAACTCCTTGGCCTCTTCCAAGCCAGTTGGCCGGAAGAAACCGTGTCGAAAGGCTTTGGCGACGAGTGCTCTTGAAGCCGCATGGTGGCCGCACTCGCCTTGATGGATGTCTTTGAGAATCGCTTGGCCTTGCTCTGGCTCTACGCAGCGCTGGTAGACACCAGTGACGCTGCGCCTGACCAGCTCTCTATTGACTATGGTGTAGGCTGCCGCCCGATGTTGTATTTGCCGAGCTGAGGTCTCATCAGTCGGCAGCTCTTTGTTCATCAGGAATTTGAGGATGGGCTGGGCCCATGAGGGTGCTGCTATTTCTTTGACTGCCAGAACTGTGACTTGGACGAGGGCGGTTGGGCTGGGAGGCGGCGGGTTGGAGTCAACAGCTGCTTGCTGGCTTAATGAAGTCCCCAGGCCGACTGGCGCGGCCCTTGGGCCGAGTTTTGGAGTCTTCGAGTCCGCCACCACAGTCCCCGGGCCGGGTTCGACTATGGCGGCTTTGGAGTCATCCGCCAAAATCCCCGCACCGACTGCCGGGGCTCTGGAGTCGGATCCGACGTCTTCGGGAGGAGCGGGCATAGAAATGGAGTCTGATTCTGGTGAAGGCTTGACAGACGGCTTGAGGAGGCGTTGAAGGGCGACACCAGATGGTATTGCTTGGCGGGTAGAGCCGATTCGTGCCAAGGCATCTGCTTGGTCGTTGTCGTTTCTTGGCACATGGAGGAACTTGCACCCTTCGAAATACCCGCTGAGTTGCTGTACGAGGAAACGGTAACTCGCATGTTTGCATCTTTCGCGTCCCAGTCACCAGATGACTGCTAGACCACTAAGTCCGAGTCGCCATAACACAAGATCCGGCGGATGCCAAGCTCTTTGGCAAGCCGGAGCTCGTGAATGGGCGCCTCGTACTCGGCGACGTTGTTGGAGGCGGCAAAATGGATTTGTAGTGCATATTTGAGCTTGTCGCCTTTAGGAGAGGTGAGGACGACGCTGGCTCCCAAGCCAGTGCGCATCTTGGAGCCGTCGAAATGCATCCGCCAATGGGTGGAGTCAGGCGCTGGAGGTAGGTACTGGGTCTCGGCCCAGTCGATGAGGAAGTCGGCCAATGCTTGTGACTTCATAGCGGTGCGGGGCTGGTAGTGGATGGTGTAAGGAGCCAGCTCTATGGCCCACTTGGCCACTCGGCCAGAAGCATCTCGGCTACCAATGATCTCGGCAAGTGGGGCCGTGCAGACCACCGTGAATGGATGCTCTTGAAAGTAAGGCTTCAATTTCTTGGCAGCAAAGTGTACGCCATAGCACATCTTCTGGTAGTGGGGGTAGTTCTGCTTGGAGGTCGACAGTACCTTGCTCAGGTAATATACCGGTCTCTGGATAGGTAGCGCCTTGCCTTCCTCCTTGCGCTCCACTACAATGACCGTGCTGACTACCCGGCTGGTGGCGGCGATGTACAGGAGCATAGGTTCCTTGAGAGTCGGAGCCGCCAGGACGGGTGGAGTAGTCAGCACCTTCTTCAACTGGTGAAAAGCTTCGTCCGCCTTATGTTTCCACTCGAAAAAAGTGGTCTTCTTCATGAGTTGGTATAAGGGGAGAGCTTTCTCGCCCAGCCGACTAATGAATCGGCTGATGGACGCCAAGCAGCCGGTGAACTTCTGCACATCCAGCAGTCGGCTGGGTACCTCCATTCTCTCAATGGCCTTGATCTTTACTGGGTTGCATTCTATGCCACGTTCATAGACCAAGAAGCCAAGGAGCTGGCCGGCTGGTACTCCGAAGACACACTTCTCGGGGTTGAGCTTGATCTGGAACCGGCGCAGGTTCTCAAAAGTCTCCTTGAGGTCTTCCAGCAGTGTTCCATGCTTTTCCGTCTTCACCACCACGTCGTCCACGTAGACGTGGGCGTTCCTGCCGAGCTGCTTGAGGAGGCACTTCTGCATGCAACGCTGAAAGGTGGCGCCGGCATTCCTTAAGCCGAATGTCATGGTGAGGTAGCAGAAGGCTCCAAATGGCGTGATGAAGGCGGTCTTCAGTCTGTCAGCCGGGTTCAGCTTGATCTAGTGATATCCTGAGTATGCATCCAAAAAACTCAACAACTCGCATCTGGCTGTGGAGTCTATCACCTGATCGATTCTTGGTAGAGAAAATGGGTCCTTGGGGCAGGCCTTGTTGAGGCTCATGTAGTCGATACACATTCGCCACTGCTTGTTCTTCTTCAGTACCAGGACCGGATTTGCTAGCCATTCTGGAAAGAACACTTCCATAATGAAGCCGGCTGCTAGGAGTCGGGCTATCTCTTCTCTGGCAACTCTTCTCTTCTCTTCTGATAGGCGGCGCAGGGGCTACCTGGCTGGCTTTGCATCAGATCGGACATGTAACTTGTGCTCGACGAATTCCGTCGGTACACCTAGCATGTCTTTGGGGGACAATGCGAAGATGTCCCGATTCTCATGGAGGAAATCGACGAGCTTGCCTTCCTATTTGCTGTCGAGGTTTGCACCTACGACGGCGTACCTATCTAGGTGCTCTGGATCCAAGGGTATCTTCTTTGTCTCTTTGGCCGGCTTGAACGAACCCTCAGCCTCTGATTCTTTTGGGTTGGGCGATACCTCAGGCTGCTTGCCGGCCTCGCCACAACTCGCTCAAGGAGCCGCTTCTCGGCCGGGATTACCAGGGACTCGGCCGGCCAACTGCTCTCAGTCGCGCAAGCAGACGAGTTCCGGTAGTCGCCAACCACAGTCAGAATCCCTCTGGAACCGGGCATCTTCATCTTGAGGTAGGCGTAGTGGGGGACCGCCATGAACTTGGCCAAGGCGGGTCGACCGAGCAGCGCATGGTATGGGCTCTCGAGGTCCACCACTTCAAACCAAATAGACTCTCGGCGGAAGTGATCTTTGTCTCCGAAGAGGACGTCCATCAGGATCTTGCCGATAGGTGAGCAGGAAAGCCCGGGAACAATGCCGTGGAACACAGTTCGACTTTTTTGAAGCTGTCTTTGCTTGATTCCTAACTTCTCCATGGTGTCCTTGTACAGGATATTGATGATGCTGCCTCCGTCTATCAGAACTCGCGAGAAACATGCGGCTCGTCTGTCCGTAGCAAAGGTGGCGTCCAGGACCAAGGCATAGGAGCCTAGACTGGGCATCACTTCTGGGTGGTTGGCCCTGCTCCAGCTGATGGGCTTCTCGGACCAGTGCATGAACTCTGGCGTCTCCGATGCTACGGCATTCACCTCCTGTCGCTTCAGCCGCCTGCTGCGTCGATCATCAGCCACATTGGTGAACATCATGTAGGCTCCGTGCTCTTCAGGGTATTCGTCTTGTACTGCGCCGACTGGCCTGATAGCCGGCTGCTGGGGCGGAGGCGGAGGCGGCTGCCCAGCAGGCGGGGGAGGCAGGAGGCCGTCTCCCTTAGTGATCCTGGTGAGCCAGTGGCACTTCCGGGTGGTGTGATTCGACGGCTTCGCACCGCTATGGAACTTGCAAGGTCCATCCAGGGTCTGCTCATAGGAGAAGGCCGGCAACCAGTTTGGCTTGCCGCCTTTCTGCCGCTTGGGCGGAGGCTGCTCATCTGGCTGCTGGGCTTCAACGATCGCGACCTGCCGGCTGCTGGAAGCCGGCTGCGGGGCCTTGCGCTTGTGGTCGCCCTGCTGTTGTCGCCGGCTGGCGTCTCCCTGGAGTTCTAGGAGCTTGCAGGGCCACTTTGCCAGTTGTGCTGATTTGAATCTCCGCCTTCATGGAGGAGTCGGCGGTGGCGTACTTGTCCGCTATGATGAGCAGCTCGTCGAGGGTTTCTGGCTCCTCGCAGAGGAGCTTGTGCTTGAGGAGGGTGCCTTCTCTGCACCCGGCCGTGAAGTACTCGATGGCCTGCACCTCGTGCACGCCATCACAGGAGTTCCGAAGCTCGGCCCAACGTGTGAGGTAATCGTGAGTCGACTCGTCGGGGCCTTGCACGCACAAGGAGAGCTGACGGGGCTTGGGAGGACGCTTGTACGTGCTGGTGAAGTTGCGGACGAGCGCTTCGGTGAAGTCGACCCAACTATTGATGCTGCGGGGCTTTAGGCTGTTCAGCCATGTCCGGGCCGTGCCCTGGAGCATGAGCGGAACATACTTTATGGCGACACGCTTGTTGCCGTTTGCTATGCTGACAGCCGTGGAGTAGTCGACTAGCCAGTCTTCTGGCTTTACGGAGCCGGTATACTTGGGCGTGTCTCTTGGGAGCGTGAACTCTCTGGGAAAGGGCTCGTCTCGAATGCGGGGCCCGAAACAAGGCGGACCCAGCTCGTCCTCTTCTTCCAGCGCCAGGGATCGGTGAAGCCGGTCGATCCGGTGGCGGGCGTCATTCTCTCCAACTCCCTCACGGCGGTCAAGGCGGTCGCCGAGAGTCGGATGATCAATAGGCGGCGGGGAGACTCGCCTCTCCTTGCGAGGAGGGATAGGCGGACAGTCGTCCTGTCGTTCCACTGCCCTCGGGCAGCCGTCTCGGTCGCGCTCTGTGGTAATGCGAGTCCGACTGCGGCTGACAGCCGGATCCTTGTCTCTTCTTCCTCGGGCGCCGCCAGTCGGCGTCCGAGACGTCGCGCCTTGATCTCGGTGAAGGTCGTCGTTTGGCCGCTGCGGCGCCTCCGTGCGGCAGCCGGCCTTGTTCTGCGCGGCGGCCGCGTCGAGGAGCCGCTGGACTCACTCCATCATGAGGCGGCGTTCTTCGCCCTCGAAATTGTCCAACTCATCCGCCGCTGCCTGGGCGGCTCGGATGTTCTCCGCTGGTGTAGCGTACACGGGGCGGCTTGCCCCAAACAGGTTGGCGATGGCTACGCCGCGCTGCTGAACTGCGCCAAGGCGGCTGGGCCCCGCCGGGGCCGGCGAGCCGCCGACAGCACGATCCATCTCCTGCTGGTAGGCTTCTGACAAGCGCCTCATGCTGGCCAGCTTCTTCCTGCCTTCAACGAGCTGAAGGCGGCGCGCCTCCAACATCTCTGCGTCAGCGTCTTCCGGAATGGCGCAGTTAGGTCCTGTAGCGCCGTGCCGAGTGAGTCGTGCGCTCCTCCGTCGGGGAGCTCGTCATGACTGATGACTAGCACCTCGGTGACGGTGCTTCCGTCGCTCTCCGCACGAGGGAGGGGTTCGTCGTAGACCACCACATTGGTGGGGAAGGCATCGAGCGACGCGGTGTCGGAGTCGACCAGCATCGGGTCGGTGGAGCCCACAGACTCCAAGTCTACGGCAGGCTCGCCGGAAACGTGGAGTTGATCGAGGAGGCCCGCGAGGAGGCTCTCGGGGCCGCCCGTGCCTGCGTTGGATGCAGGTTCGTCGAAGAGGCGAACCTCGCCGACAAGTTCGGCCATGCAATTGGCTGCGCAGGCGATCTCAACGCCGCTTAGCGCGTCGGCGCAAACTCCGTCTGGCGTGCCTGGCTGGCTGCGCTCGCCAGGGAGAAAAAGGGTTCCCGTCCAAAATAGGTCTTCGGACGGCGGCGCACCAGGCCCCAAGGTGGGTGCCAAATGTCGGGGGTTTGGTGCGACATATGCCAACGGATGGCTTATCATGGTGGGGGCGAGTAGAACATCGCCGGTGCCTGGAAACGGGATGAGGCGAAGGCATGCACGCCGGCGAATCTTACCTAGCTTCAGGGCTCTCCGGGGAGATAATACCCCTACTTCTGCTCTGCGGGGTCTCCGCATGGTCACTATGGCAAAGTGTTTACACGGTTGCTCCTTGAGCTGTTTCTTGGAGGTAGGACAGGGCAAGGCTAGCTCTCTCCCTTCTATATGATCTGGCCTAGAGCTAATGGGTTCCAACCCTTTGCATGGGTGCCCTGGGGGGTTTATATAGGCCTACCCCCAGGGGTACAATGGTAATCCGGCTGGACGCGGGCCCAGCCGTCAGTGCCTCTGGCCTCCGTCTTCTCTGCCGACCGCTGGGGCTCGCCGACTGGAGGGCCCCGCCGACTAGCCTGGTACGGAGCTGACAGGCCGCATCCCCCGCGGGCGGGTCTTGCCGGCTGCTGATTATTGTAGCCGTGCTTATGATGACGCGAGCTTGATCATGAGGTCGTGGCAAGAGCCCCGCCGCCCGGCGAGCGATCACTGTCGCCACTCCCCATCACATCTTGATTAATGGCACGTGGGCCCCGGGGTAGGGCTCGGCCGACTCCCCCGGGCCGACTCCTGACGGGTCCAACTGGTGGTCCTCTTGCCGTCTCCTGGGGTCTCACCGACTGGTGGGACCTGCCGCCTCTAGGCCGTACAGACAAGCCGTCGTGGGTGCAGGATTCAGTCCGGCGGTGCTGATGTCAGGGTCTACATGGCAACAGTGCCACGCCGCACGGAGATCTTCCGAGGCACGGCGTGCTGTGGCCATGACTGCCCTTGGTAAGGGGCAGGAGCGGGCTTCATTGTTGCCACTCCCCTGCCCCGTCCCACTTGATGAGATCGTGAGGGGTGTTGGAGTCGCAGGCCGACTCCCCAAAGCCGGCTTCTCTGGAAGTCGCTAGTCAGGAGTCAGCTTTCCCTGAAGTCGTCCCTGGGACTCGGCCGTGGGTGGTCAGTCGGCCGTCTTGCCGTTGATGTCCTGAAGGCGGCTCTTCGTCCTGGGGTCTTGAGGGGCGCAGCCTGCCCCGATGTCTTGAAAGGTTCTGGGGCTCAGGTTGGCCTACCCGTGGCCCATCACTCCGACAGTGTGTTAATGCTTTGTTCCGGTTATCTATTCAAAGGAGGCCTTACTATCCCTTAGTTTCCAATAGGACCCCGCTGCCATGGGAGGGTAGGACAAAAGATGTCATGCAAGTTCTTTCCATAAAAACGTATGACTATTTAAGGAATACATGCCTACATTATATTTATGAACTAGAGATAGTGCCTTACAGCCCTAGGTTATGACTGTTATATGATGAATATCATCCAATGAATTCATCGATCCAATGCCTGCGAATTTCTCTCGTATTGTCTTGCTAAGTTACTACTGCTATTGTTTCTATTGCACTTTCTACAAAATCATTGCTATCACTGTTATCATTACTATTGCTATTGCTACTACTATCAAAACTATCATACTACTTTGCTACTGATCACTTTGCTGCAGATAATTAATCTTTAGGTGTGGTTGAATTGACAACTCAGCTACTAATACTTGCAAATATTCTTTGGCTCCCCATGTGTCGAATCAATAAATTTGGGTTGAATACTCTACCCTCGAAAACTATTGCGATCCCCTATACTTATGGGTTATCAAGACCTTTTTCTGGCGCCATTGCCGGGGAACATATATTGGGAAGGGATAAAATTCAAACCAATATTTCTAGAATCTCAGAAACAATTATTTTGGGCCTTTGAATTAATCCAATAAATATTTGAATTGGATCTATATTTGTTATATAATAAATATATGTTCAATAATTCTGGAAATTGTTGTGTAGCTTTGGATAAGTCCATTTAGTTCACACAATTATTTTCATGAATTTTGAAAATGGTTTGGTCTTTGAACTAAATCAAAACATAATAGAAAAAAAATAGAAAAATAGAAAACAAAATAGAAAACCAGAGAGAGGAAAGAGCTTACCTACAGCCCACCTGGCGGCCCACTTACCTGGCCCAGCCACTAGTGGCAAGGTTGTCTTCAACCTTGCGCCTACTGGCAGCCAGCGCACGCGCCCGAGCGGTCACCTCCTGCTTCGCGCTGTCGACGCCCCCTGCGCCCTCGTCTGGCGTCGTCGAGCTGCCCTGGACGCCCTGAACCTTCTCCCTCTCTCTCTGCTCTCTCCCTCAGACTCTAGCCCTCTCTCCCAAACGCGCCCGAGTGCCTCCTCCGCCGCCGTCCGCTGCCACCATGGCCACCACGCTCCCCTCGCCCCTCCTCTTGGTCCACGAGCTCCGCTACCACACGAAGCTCCTCCACGCCGAAGCACACGAGCCCGGAAGCACCATAACGTCACCATCGATCGTTCTTCTCCGAGCACGGCCGCCGGACTCCATCGACGGATTCGTCGCCGTCACGACTTCCCCGAGCCCGCCGAGCTTCCCGTCTGATGCACCGTGAGCTCCTCTCCATTTCCCCCCTGTCCCCTTCCTCTAGCGCGTCCTCTAGCACCGATTCCGCCATGGCCGAAGCTCGCCGTCCGCCATTGCCGCCGCCCAACTCGCCGTCCCTGCCGTTGCACGCCACCCCAGCGCCACCCGAGGCCACCAATGGATGCGCCTCTTTGCGCCGCTTCCAACGTGCCCGGACACGCGACCTCTCGTCGCCGGAGTTGGCCAGACGAGCAGCCTCGCCGTGCTTTGTTTACGCCGGTGGTTGTAACACCGGCGATGATGATGTGGCACCGTCATTAGCAGTTAATGACCCCTCTAATTAACCACACTCTCACAGACATCCGGGCCCCACCGCCTAACTGACCGGCTAACTAAATAAGATTAAGTTTAATCTAATTCTAGTGGGCCCACATATCAGTTTTGACTATGCTGATGTGGCCGTTGACCCGACCCCACATGTCTGTGACTGTAGCCAGCGCTGTGTCACTGACCTACGGGTCCCACCGGTCAGGTTTGACCCGGGCAGCCCTGTTGACCCTGCTGACATCACCCTGACACATTGCTGATGCAATAAGTCATTTTCTCGGTTTAAAATAATTAGAAAATTCCAAAAAATGCCCAAAACTTCTAAAAACCATAGAAAATAATCTATAACTCCAAATGAAATAAATTATATATGAAAAATTATCAGAAAAATGCAATCTATCCATTTGTGCTGTTTTCATGCATGACAAATCAACTTAACCTTGCTGTATAGATCAAAACATGATAATGCACATTATAAATACATAACTTGAGTTTGAATTTGAACCCTTGGTTCAAATTAGCTCAAACCCTTCTGGTTTTAGTTGCATTAGCTCAAATCACATCATATTGCCATGTCATGTTCATGCATCATATTGTTGCATTGCATTGCATTGATTATGTTTCTTCTCTGTTGCCGGTGTTGTCCCCTCTTAGTGGACGTAGTTTCGACGATGTGATCGATGACACCGATGAAGAACTATACTATCTTCAGAAGTGCCAGGCAAGCAAAACCCCCTTGTTCATTCCGATACAATCCCACTCTCTCGCTCCTGCTCTCTTTTACTGCATTAGGACAACACCGTTTCAACTGTTACATGCTGCGGTAGCTGAACCCCTTTCCTCTGCATGACCTGTCATTGCCACAGTAAATAGATGAAACTCACTAGCATGAGTAGGAATTGTTTGAGCCCTGATGTGCCTACTCATTCATGCTTGTTTTCCTGCCTGCTACTGCTTAGAGTTGAGTCTGGTCTGATTCATCGGGAATGAATTGGAACATGGTGAACATGTCCTACCGTTGAGAGCTAAGTGTGTGAACATGATTTGGTAAAGGTAGCGGTGAGAGGCCATGTAGGAGTACATGGTGGGTTGTCTCATTGCAGCCGTCCTCAGGAACTGAGTTCTATGTTTGTGATCCATGAACAGTTACTACCACACATTGGGTTCCGGTAACTCGGCCCCTCTCGGCTTATTAATCAACTCGATCTCTGTCCAGGAGTTGCAACTTGTTTCTGGTGTTTGTAGATAGTGTTAGTAGTCTACCAAGTGGCACCCGGTACAGGTGGGATTGGGACAGACTAGGCACAGTGGCACGGTGTACCCAGTGGCACCCGGATGGTGGGCTTGGGAACCCTGCACACATCGTTTGGGGCCGTGAGCGACACCCCGGCCGGATCTCCTTGCGGATGGAACCCGAATAGGCGGTAAACCTGGACTAGAGACTTGTTGGTTAGTCAGGTCGTGGCCGACTCCCTCGCTCGGCTTCCGCTTGAAGGTTGCCGAGGTACATGACGTGTACAGGGCGCTAAGTGGCGAGAGCGTGTGTGAAGAAGTACACCCCTGTAGGGTTATCATTATCTATTCGAATAGCCGGATTCCTCGGATATGGAAACTTGGACCCCTTGCATAGTTCATAGACAAGTGAAAGTGGATACTCTAAAATGCCCAAGATAAGCATGATTGCTATGGATGGCATTCTCGTAGGGAGACGGGAACGGATCCATAGTGGTGTATTGATATGGTGAATATGTGGACTCGTGTGCGCCACCTCAAAAGAGTTACTTGCAGTCGTAGTTTAGGATAGCCACCGAGCCAAAGCTGGCTTGCTGCAGTTAAACTCCACCACCCCTTTTGTTGATACCGATGCATATGTAGATAGTTCTGATGTAAGTCTTGTTGGGTACATTTGTACTCATGTTTGCCTATTTTATGTTTTGCAGAGACGTCAGTGTCGCTAGTAGTTCCGTGTGGACTTCGACGTTTAGCTTGATACCTCAGCTACGATCTTGTGCCCTCGGTAGGATGTGGTAGATAGTCAGGCTTCTCAGCCTTTTTCATTTATAGATGTCTGTACTCAGACATGTTAAGCTTTCGCATGTGCTTTGATTGTATGCTATGATTGTTGGGTCATGAGACCCATGTTTGTAATATCTCGCTCTTCGGAGCCTAAAGAATAAATACTCTAAGTCGTAGAGTCTTGTTGTGATGCCATGTTGTATTGCACATATTGAGCATATTGTGTGTATGATTGAAATGCTTGGTATGTGTGGCATCCGACAACCTACTTGTTTATCCTTGGTAGCCTCTCTTATGGGGAAATGTAGTCTTGTGCTTCCATGAGCCATAGTAGTCCGCTACAGCCCGGTTCACCGCAGTCCTGCTAGCCCAGCACTACTTCACCGGAACACTTGACTAGCCGACATGTGATTCACTTCGTTCCTGTGTCTGTCCCTTGGGGGAAATGTCACGCGGTGACATCCGGAGTCCTGCCTAGCCTGCTATAGCCCGGTTCACCGGAGTCCTGTTAGCCGAGTGCTACAACCTGGATTCACACGCTGCTGATCGACATGCTCGATGTTAATTCATGTATGCCTGTCCTCGTAAGCTAGTGCCACTCTGGGTTCACGACTAGTCATGTCGGCCCAGGTTCTCTATCATATGGATGCTAGCGACACTATCATATACGTGAGCCAAAAGGCGCAAACGGTCCTGGGCCATGGTAAGGCGACACCCGTGGGAATACCGTGTGTGAGGCCGCAAAGTGATATGAGGTGTTACCGGCTAGATCGATGTGACTTGGAATTGGGGTCCTGACAACTTTGGTAATAAAAAATTATCAGAAAAATCCAATCTACCCATTTATGCTGTTTTCATGCATGACAAATCAACTTAACCTTGCTGTATATATCAAAACATGATAATGCACATTATAAATTCATAACTTGAGTTTGAATTTGAACCCTTGGTTCAATTTAGCTCAAACCCTTCTGGTTTTAGTTGCATTAGCTCAAATCACAGCATATTGCCATGTCATGATCATGCATCATATTGTTGCATTGCATTGATTGATTATGTTTCTTCTCTATTGCCGGTGTTGTCCCCTCTTAGTGGACGTAGTTCCGACGATGTGATCGATGGCACCAATGAAGAACTATACTATCTTCAGAAGTGCCAGGCAAGCAAAACCCCCTTGTTCATTCTGATACAATCCCACTCTCTCGCTCTTGCTCTCTTTTACTGCATTAGGACAACACCGTTTCAACTGTTACATGCTGCGGTAGCTGAACCCCTTTCCTCTGCATGACCTGTCATTGCCACAGTAAATAGATGAAACCCACTAGCATGAGTAGGAATTGTTTGAGCCCTGATGTGCCTACTCATTCATGCTTGTTGTCATGCCTGCTACTGCTTAGAGTTGAGTCCAGTCTGATTCATCAGGAATGAATTGGAACATGGTGAACATGTCCTACCGTTGAGAGCTAGGTGTGTGAACACGATTTGGTAAAGGTAGCGGTGAGAGGCCATGTAGGAGTACATGGTGGGTTGTCTCATTGCAGCCGTCCTCAGGAACTGAGTTCTGTGTTTGTGATCCATGAACAGTTACTACCACACATTGGGTTCCGGTAACTCGGCCCCTCTCGGCTTATTAATCAACTCGATCTCTGTCCAGGAGTTGCAACTAGTTTCTGGTGTTTGTAGGTAGTGTTAGTAGTCTACCAAGTGGCACCCGGTACAGGTGGGCTTGGGACAGACTAGGCACAGTGGCACGGTGTACCCAGTGGCACCCGGATGGTGGGCTTGGGAACCCTGCACACATCGTTTGGGGCCGTGAGCGACACCCCGGCCGGATCTCCTTGCGGATGGAACCCGAATAGGCGGTAAACCTGGACTAGAGACTTGTTGGTTAGTCAGGTCGTGGCCGACTCCCTCGCTCGGCTTCCGCTTGAAGGTTGCCGAGGTACATGACGTGTACAGGGCGATAAGTGGCGAGAGCGTGTGTGAAGAAGTACACCCCTGTAGGGTTATCATTATCTATTCGAATAGCTGGATTCCTCGGATATGGAAACTTGGACCCCTTGCATAGTTCATAGACAAGTGAAAGTGGATACTCTAAAATGCCCAAGATAAGCGTGATTGCTATGGATGGCGTTCTCGTAGGGAGACGGGAGCGGATCCATAGTGGTGTATTGATATGGTGAATATGTGGACTCGTGTGCGCCACCTCAAAAGAGTTACTTGCAGTCGTAGCTTAGGATAGCCACCGAGTCAAAGCTGGCTTGCTGCAGTTAAACTCCACCACCCCTTTTGTTGATACCGATGCATATGTAGATAGTTCTGATGTAAGTCTTGTTGGGTACATTTGTACTCACGTTTGCCTATTTTATGTTTTGTAGAGACGTCAGTCTCGCTATTAGTTCCGTGTGGACTTCGACGTTTAGCTTGATACCTCAGCTACGATCTTGTGCCCTCGACAGGATGTGGTAGATAGTCAGGCTTCTCAGCCTTTTTCATTTATAGATGGCTATACTCAGACATGTTAAGCTTTCGCATGTGCTTTGATTTTATTCTATGATTGTTGGGTCATGAGACTCATGTTTGTAATATCTCGCTCTTCGGAGCCTAATGAATAAATACTCTGAGTCGTAGAGTCTTGTTGTGATGCCATGTTGTATTGCACATATTGAGCATATTGTGTGTATGATTGAAATGCTTGGTATGTGTGGGATCCGAAAACCTACTTGTTTATCCTTGGTAGCCTCTCTTATGGGGAAATGTAGTCTTGTGCTTCCATGAGCCATAGTAGTCCGCTACAGCCCAGTTCACCGGAGTCCTGCTAGCCCAGCACTACTTCTCCGGAACACTTGACTGGCCGACATGTGATTCACTTCGTTCCTGTCTGTCCTTTGGGGGAAATGTCACGCGGTGACATCCGGAGTCCTGCCTAGCCTGCTATAGCCTGGTTCACCGGAGTCCTGTTAGCCGAGTGCTACAACCCGGATTCACACGCTGCTGATCGACATGCTCGATGTTGATTCATGTATGCCTGTCCTCGTAAGCTAGTGCCACTCTGGGTTCACGACTAGTCATGTCGGCTCGGGTTCTCTGTCATATGGATGCTAGCGACACTATCATATACGTGATCCAAAAGGCGCAAACGGTCCCGGGCCATGGTAAGGCGACACCCGTGGGAATATCGTGTGTGAGGCCGCAAAGTGATATGAGGTGTTACCGGCTAGATCGATGTGACTTGGAATTGGGGTCCTGACAGCTTTGGTATCAAAAAATTATCAGAAAAATCCAATCTATCCATTTATGCTGTATTCATGCATGACAAAGCAACTTAACCTTGCTATATAGATCAAAACATGATAATGCACATTATAAATTCATAACATGATTTTGAATTTGAACCCTTGGTTCAAATTAGCTCAAACCCTTCTGGTTTTAGTTGCATTAGCTCAAATCACATCATATTGCCATGTCATGTTCATGCATCATATTGTTGCATTGCATTGATTATGTTTCTTCTCTGTTGCCGGTGTTGTCCCCTCTTAGTGGACGTAGTTCCGACGATGTGATCGATGGCACCAATGAAGAACTATACTATCTTCAGAAGTGCCAGGCAAGCAAAACCCCCTTGTTCATTCTGATACAATCCCACTCTCTCGCTCTTGCTCTCTTTTACTGCATTAGGACAACACCGTTTCAACTGTTACATGCTGCGGTAGCTGAACCCCTTTCCTCTGCATGACCTGTCATTGCCACAGTAAATAGATGAAACCCACTAGCATGAGTAGGAATTGCTTGAGCCCTGATGTGCCTACCATTCATGCTTGTTGTCATGCCTGCTACTGCTTAGAGTTGAGTCCGGTCTGATTCATCGGGAATGAATTGGAACATGGTGAACATGTCCTACCGTTGAGAGCTAAGTGTGTGAACACGATTTGGTAAAGGTAGCGGTGAGAGGCCATGTAGGAGTACATGGTGGGTTGTCTCATTGCAGCCGTCCTCGGGAACTAAGTTCTGTGTTTGTGATCCATGAACAGTTACTACCACACATTGGTTTCCGGTAACTCGGCCCCTCTCGGCTTATTAATCAACTCGATCTCTGTCCAGGAGTTGCAACTAGTTTCTGGTGTTTGTAGGTAGTGTTAGTAGTCTACCAAGTGGCACCCGGTACAGGTGGGCTTGGGACAGACTAAGCACAGTGGCACGGTGTACCAAGTGGCACCCGGATGGTGGGCTTGGGAACCCTGCACACATCGTTTGGGGCCGTAAGCGACACCACGGCCGGATCTCCTTGCGGATTGGAACCCGAATAGGCGGTAAACCTGGACTAGAGACTTGTTGGTTAGTCAGGTCGTGGACGACTCCCTCGCCCGGCTTCCGCTTGAAGGTTGCCCAGGTACATGACGTGTACAGGGCGATAAGTGGCAAGAGCCTGTGTGAAGAAGTACACCCCTGCAGGGTTATCATTATCTTTTCGAATAGCCGGATTCCTCGGATATGGAAACTTGGACCCCTTGCATAGGTCATAGACAAGTGAAAGTGGATACTCTAAAATGCGCAAGATAAGCGTGAGTGCTATGGATGGCATTCTCGTAGGGAGACGGGAGCGGATCCATAGTGGTGTATTGATATGGTGAATATGTGGACTCATGTGCGCCACCTCAAAAGAGTTACTTGCAGTCGTAGTTTAGGATAGCCACCGAGTCAAAGCTGGCTTGCTGCAGTTAAACTCCACCACCCCTTTTGTTGATACCGATGCATATGTAGATAGTTCTGATGTAAGTCTTGCTGGGTACATTTGTACTCACGTTTGCCTATTTTATGTTTTGCAGAGACGTCAGTCTCGCTAGTAGTTCCGTGTGGACTTCGATGTTTAGCTTGATACCTCAGCTACGATCTTGTGTCCTCGGCAGGATCTGGTAGATAGTCAGGCTTCTCAGCCTTTTTCATTTATAGATGTCTGTACTCAGACATGTTAAGCTTCCTCATGTGCTTTGGTTGTATGCTATGATTGTTTGGTCATGTGACCCATGTTTGTAATATCTCGCTCCTCGGAGCCTAATGAATAAATACTCTGAGTCGTAGAGTCTTGTTGTGATGCCATGTTGTATTGCACATATTGAGCATATTGTGTGTATGATTGAAATGCTTGGTATGTGTGGGATCTGACAATCTAGTTGTTTATCCTTGGTAGCCTCTCTTATGGGGAAATGTAGTCTTGTGCTTCCATGAGCCATAGTAGTCCGCTATAGTCCGGTTTCGCCGGAGTCCTGCTAGCCCAGCACTACTGCTCCGGAACACTTGACTGGCCGGCATGTGATTCACTTCGTTCCCGTGTCTGTCCCTTCGGGGAAATGTCACATGGTGACATCCGGTGTCCTGCCTATCCTGCTACAGCCTGGTTCACCGGAGTCCTGTTAGCCTAGTGCTACAGCCCAGATTCACACACTGCTGACCGACATGCTCGATGTTGATTCATGTATGCCTGTCCTCGTAAGTTAGTGCCACTTTGGGTTCACGACTAGTCATGTCGGCCCGGGTTCTCTGTCATATGGATGCTAGCGACACTATCATATATGTGAGCCAAAAGGCGCAAACGGTCCCGGGCCATGGTAAGGCGACACCCGTGGGAATACCGTGCGTGAGGCCACAAAGTGATATGAGGTGTTACCGGCTAGATCGATGTGACTTGGAATCGGGGTCCTAACAGCTTTGGTATCAGAGCCTGACTGCCTGTAGGATTACCAAGCCAAGCTGGTCGAAGTCATGTCTAGAAATGCTTTAGTTATATAAGGGAATTGATTGTGGATGGAACGTAAGGCTCTTTTTACTCCTTTATCCTCATGACCTTCTGATCTGAGTCATCTTATATTTCTACAGGGTTAAGAACTAGGCTTCTCTTCTATCTCTCAGGATGACGTGTTACTAAACCGTAGTTGCCTAGGATTGTTGAGTTCAAGCCCAGTTCAGTTTCTACTACCTCCGTGTGATGATAGTTGATCTCAGAATCTTGATATTGTGATGTTGAGTGGTTATGCCACCATTTTGCAGGATGTCTCAAATCTTCTTGAGCATTTACAGCTGTTATGATGTCCGAGTCATCCCAGGTTTCTAAATAGTCTGATGCATTTGCAAATTCCTTCTTTTCGTTCCTGATGTCCCTTTGGGCCAGTTCAACCACACTAATCGGTGAGTTGAGGTACTTTATTGCCTCGACATATATGTTGGAGTTGTTATTATGACACTAGGGTATCTTAGAGTTAGTAATCTAACCATGTTTGGTGTTCCCAGTGTGATGATTCTGGCCATCATTCTTGAAAGCATCCCGTGATGCCATTTAGTAGTAGGTATTCTATTGCTGGGTTCTTGAACCTGAGTTTCACCCTACTTACTTCATGTTGATATTGTTTGCTAGTTCCTTTAGGATATTAGTAACCTTGTGATAGTCCTCGAGGTCCGTGGTATATCATTCTTCCAAATACCATCAACCATTCATGGTAGAAGTTCCTCGTTGAACCGAAAGATCACAACCAGAGTGCTCTTGATGAGTTCTCAATTCTATGTTGTGACTCTGCTAGTTCTACCTTTCTACAAGGGTTATCCGGAAGAAATATGTTGAACTTGTTTGACATACTAATCCATGCGTCCACAACTCAAAAAATATATATGTTCCTTGAGTTGTTCCCCTTTAGTTGTCTTCCGACCTTAGCCTATCAGTTGATAGTCAAGAGTATGTGTGCATTCGTGTTTATCGGTGCCTTTTACTCTTATGGTCCGTCAAGCCATTCTATTCCGGAATGACAAGGAGAAACAAACTCCAATACCTTGTCCACTTTGAGGATTGGGTCAAAGTAGTTGTATTCCACAGATCAAAATGCCAATTCAGCTTTTGCTCTGTTCTACCTTGGAGTGTCACCCTCTTTCATATCAAGAATGACGTGAGAATTGTACAATCTCTTATGAATTCTTGATATAGTGATACTTTCGCCATCATTATTCATTTCTTGGTCTCCGTGTTGGTTGTAACCGGAATGCCGACAGGTGAACTGTGATGTGTGAAATCAATACTCCTAGCAACCATGTTGCTTGGTAGTTAATGGACATTAATATCATTCTTAGCGTGTTGGTTATCGAATCACTATTCTAGGATTGATCGTGCTACCTTGTCCTTATTTCTGGTGCACTCTTCGATCTTTGAGTTAGGATTGAATCCCTTGCTCTTCTGATCATGTCGTCTTGCCTTGAAAAGCAAGATTGTTCTCGAGCTTAGAGACATATCGGTGGTTCGTGATTTTTCGGATATCTTCACGGAGGTATCACCAGGTCGTCCCCTGACCGATATGTTGAGTTTGTGATCAAGTTGGTTTTCCAATAAACCATTCTTTCTCCAAGAATCTGTGTTGGATACCGCTGAGCTAGTTGGTTAAGCCAAACAACAACGTGGAGAGTTGGAAGATAAAAGCTTGCCTAACTTAGTTCATTAAAAGGGATATCTTGTTTTGTGTGTGTGTTGAAGAAAGATGATGTCTTCATTGATTGATCCTCGTGATCAATTGTTTGATCTATTGTCTTGTCCAAACTTTGATTTGAGTGTGGGCTATTATGAAATCAAATCAGAACCAACGATATTCATAATGTTGTCGTACTCGTGATTGATCCCTCGAGCATACACCATTACATCTTTTGGTCTGACCAATGCTATCACCTTGTTCACATAGTCGTGGAATTCCATCTTAATGGGAACCTTGATGAGTTTTTGTTGGGCCCATCAGCAGCATCTTGTCTCCCCCATGATTCATGTTAAACATTAAGCTAGTGTTGGAAACTTTGTAAACAATGCCTTCATGTTCCGTTCATGAAGCATATGTTTGGATCAAAGTAGCGACTTCCTCTAAGTTCATGTGCAATCGATGCAAGTTGCCGCCGTGAATTCAAGAAAGTTTGTTTTGCTTCCTCTGGAATCATCCCAAGTCAGTCATGCATATGTGCGAAGTATATTGTGGTTTGGAGACTTGCAACCTTCATTCTAAATGTATCCCTAGCACACCAAGCCACTAACTGATTTGTTCAAGGAGAAGAAGTTCCTTCATAAGAGCTAGTCATATGACTTATGCAAGGACTTTGTTATCCGTGATGATGGTTCCCAACTAGGACTCAGTAGTGTTTCATTGTAAGACTACTATGTGGTCATGCTTGTCTGGGACAATATGTTCACATGTGTTTAGCAGAACCAGCTCATGTTTTGGAGCATGCTACCATAGTCTATTTCCCGAGAATCCTGCAAGGTCATCTCGTCGACTTGTGTTGCAAACTTTCATTTTTCTCTCTGGACTTGATGAGTCTGGAATATCCCGACACCAACCAGATCTGAATCTCAGGCAGATATGATGGTTGGACCTTTTCCCAAGAATTATAATGTTGGTCTTTCTAAACCGGTAAGGTGGATGTCGTGGCCAACACACCTGGCCGGAAGACCTATCATTGTAGTATCTTGATTGAGGAAGTTGGCCACCTCCCCATAAGGATTTTGTAGGATTTACTCTAGTAGTTATTCCTTATGGATTCTTGTGCTCCCGAAGCCTGACCTTTTACTTGATGTTCTAGATACCAAACCATATCTATAAATGGGTTACGCTACCACATCAAGGAGAACATTAGAAGCGGAGTGCTAAATGTCTCTTGGTCGAACATCCAGATTTCGTTTCCTTGGCATCGCTAAGGTGAAATCTGAGAAAGTGTTGTCCTCCTTTGTATCTGCATTGACCATCACTATTCATCATGGTAATAGGATGTGTTGTCAGGATCCTCGGCACGGATGTTGGTAGAACCTTTATGAATATGGAAATGCTCATGTTCTTGAGAGCACGCGCAAGAAAAATCATCCCTTTCGTTGTCTTCAACAAGGTAGTCCACATCATCCATTCTAGTCTCGGTATGCCATCCCTACTTACTCCGCCAAACGATTGCTCAAGATTTTCCCTAGGTTGGTATAGATAATTTTATTGATCTCTAGATCAAAAGTAATTCTTTTTGCCACTTAAGGGATGATTCTACGGGTCACCCTCCTCCAAGATGTCTCGTTTTGGTGTCATGGCAACTCAATTCCTCGCTACGTTGGCAACCGTCCACCACCCTCTTAGGTGTGGAATTTTTGCCTACCTAGTGAACCTTTGTCATGTGTTTCACTCCAATCCTCTCGATGTATGCTTCGTGTCTCAGCTCGAGAGTTGTTTCAACGTCTCGCTCCACGAGTTGATCCTGAGTTGTTCGATCTTCGATAAGATCAATCCTTCTAGAATTTTCCCTTTCCTCTCATTGTCATGTTAGTTGTAGTTCTCAAAGCAAGACGTCGAGATCAACGTGATGCAATGAATCAACATCCTCAAGAAAGACATCTGGATCATGAAGATTGTGTTAGCTTGTGTCCCTGTGTCTTCTTACCTCACGATTTGAATCTTGGGACAAGATTCTTGTTTAGTAGGGGTGAGCTGTCACATCCCTAGTTCTGGTATGCACTAGGCTAGCCCTTCATGTGAGCATCATGTTTAAATTCAAATGAAATTTGAATTGAGGAATTTTCAAAAGCCTCAGAAGACCTCTAAAAATAACCAACATTTAAATCTCATCAAATGAGTCCAAGAAAATGTTCTTGTTAATCTCTGGAAATATTGGGAAGGGATAAAATTCAAACCAATATTTCTAGAATCTCAGAAACAATTATTTTGGGCCTTTGAATTAATCCAATAAATATTTGAATTGGATCTATATTTGTTATATAATAAATATATGTTCAATGATTCTGGAAATTGTTGTGTAGCTTTGGATAAGTCCATTTAGTTACACAATTATTTTCATGAATTTTGAAAATAGTTTGGTCTTTGAACTAAATCAAAACATAATAGCAAAAATAGAAAAACAGAAAACAAAATAGAAAACCAGAGAGAGGAAAGAGCTTACCTGCAGCCCACCTAGCGGCCCACTTACCTGGCCCAGCCACCAGGGGCAAGGTTGTCTTCAACCTTGCACCTACTGGCAGCCAGTGCACGCGCCCGAGCGGCTACCTCCTGCTTCGCGCTGTCGACGCCCCCTGCGCCCTCGTCTGGCGTCGTTGAGCTGCCCTGGACACCCTGAACCTTCTCCCTCTCTCTCTCTGCTCTCTCCCTCGGACTCTAGCCCTCTCTCCCAAACGCGCCCGAGCACCTTCGTCGCCGCTGTCCGCTGCCACCATGGCCACCGCGCTCCCCTCGCCCCTCCTCTTGGTCCACGAGCTCCGCTACGACACGAAGCTCCTCCACGCCGAAGCACACGAGCCCGGAAGCACCATAACGTCACCATCGATCGTTCTTCTCCGAGCACGGCCGCCGGACTCCATCGACGGATTCGTCGCCGTCACGACTTCCCCGAGCCCGCCGAGCTTTCCGTCTGATGCACCGTGATCTCCTCTCCATTTCCCCCATGTCCCCTTCCTCTAGCGCGTCCTCTAGCACCGATTCCTCCATGGCCGAAGCTCGCCGTCCGCCATTGCCGGTGCTCTACTTGTTATCGAGCTCGTCTCTCCTTGCACTGCTTCTCGTCATGCTCCGGGAGGCCAGGTGATGCCGCCCAGCCACTCCTTTGGGTCGCTAGCACCACGCGGCCCCGCGCACACGCACCACCGTAGCTCCGGCCGCCGCCCAACTCGCCGTCCCCACCGTTGCACGCCACCCCAGCGCCGCCCAAGGCCACCAACGGACGCGCCTCATTGCGCCGCTTCCAACGCGCCCGGCCGTGCGACCTCTCGTCGCCGGAGTTGGCCGGACGAGCAGCCTCGTCGTGCTCTGTTTACGCAGGTGGTTATAACGCCGATGATGATGACGTGGCACCGTCAATAGCAGTTAATGACCCTGCTAATTAACCACACTCTCACAGACATTCGGGCCCCACCACCTAACTAACCGGCTAACTAAATAAGATTAAGTTTAATCTAATTCTAGTGGGCCCACATATCAGTTTTGACTATGCTGATGTGGCCGTTGACCCGACCCCACATGTCTGTGACTCTAGCCAGCGCTGTGTCACTGACCTACGGGTCCCACCGGTCAGGTCTGACCCGAGCAGCCGTGTTGACCCTGCTGACATCACCCTGATGCATTGCTGATGCAATAAGTCATTTTCTGGGTTTAAAATAATTAGAAAATTCCAGAAAATGCCCAAAACTTCTAAAACTCATAGAAAATAATCTATAAGTCCGAATGAAATAAATTATATATGAAAAATTATCAGAAAAATCCAATCTATCCTTTTATGCTGTTTTCATGCATGACAAAGCAACTTAACCTTGCTGTATAGATCAAAACATGATAATCGACATTATAAATACATAACTTGAGTTTGAATTTGAACCCTTGGTTCAAATTAGCTCAAACCCTTCTGGTTTTAGTTGCATTAGCTCAAATCACATCATATTGCCATGTCATGTTCATGCATCATATTGTTGCATTGCATTGCATTGATTATGTTTCTTCTCTATTGCCGGTGTTGTCCCCTCTTAGTGGACGTAGTTCCGACGATGTGATCGATGGCACCAATGAAGAACTATACTATCTTCAGAAGTGCCAGGCAAGCAAAACCCCCTTGTTCATTCTGATACAATCCCACTCTCTCGCTCTTGCTCTCTTTTACTGCATTAGGACAACACCGTTTCAACTGTTACATGCTGCGGTAGCTGAACCCCTTTCCTCTGCATGACCTGTCATTGCCACAGTAAATAGATGAAACCCACTAGCATGAGTAGGAATTGTTTGAGCCCTGATGTGCCTACTCATTCATGCTTGTTGTCATGCCTGCTACTGCTTAGAGTTGAGTCCAGTCTGATTCATCAGGAATGAATTGGAACATGGTGAACATGTCCTACCGTTGAGAGCTAAGTGTGTGAACACGATTTGGTAAAGGTAGCGGTGAGAGGCCATGTAGGAGTACATGGTGGGTTGTCTCATTGCAGCCGTCCTCAGGAACTGAGTTCTGTGTTTGTGATCCATGAACAGTTACTACCACACATTGGGTTCCGGTAACTCGGCCCCTCTCGGCTTATTAATCAACTCGATCTCTGTCCAGGAGTTGCAACTAGTTTCTGGTGTTTGTAGGTAGTGTTAGTAGTCTACCAAGTGGCACCCGGTACAGGTGGGCTTGGGACAGACTAGGCACAGTGGCACAGTGTACCCAGTGGCACCCGGATGGTGGGCTTGGGAACCCTGCACACATCGTTTGGGGCCGTGAGCGACACCCCGGCCGGATCTCCTTGCGGATGGAACCCGAATAGGTGGTAAACCTGGACTAGAGACTTGTTGGTTAGTCAGGTCGTGGCCGACTCCCTCTCCCGGCTTCTGCTTGAAGGTTGCCGAGGTACATGACGTGTATAGGGCGATAAGTGGCGAGAGCATGTGTGAAGAAGTACACCCCTGCAGGGTTATCATTATCTATTCGAATAGCCGGATTCCTAGGATATGGAAACTTGGACCCCTTGCATAGTTCATAGACAAGTGAAAGTGGATACTCTAAAATGCGCAAGATAAGCGTGAGTGCTATGGATGGCGTTCTCGTAGGGAGACGGGAGCGGATCCATAGTGGTGTATTGATATGGTGAATATGTGGACTCGTGTGCGCCACCTCAAAAGAGTTAATTGCAGTCTTAGTTCAGGATAGCCACCGAGTCAAAGCTAGCTTGCTGCAGTGAAACTCCACCACCCCTTTTGTTGATACCGATGCATATGTAGATAGTTCTGATGTAAGTCTTGCTGGGTACATTTATACTCATGTTTGCCTATTTTATGTTTTGCAGAGACGTCAGTCTCGCTAGTAGTTCCGTGTGGACTTCGACGTTTAGCTTGATACCTCAGCTACGATCTTGTGCCCTCGGCAGGATCTGGTAGATAGTCAGGCTTCTCAGCCTTTTTCATTTATAGATGTCTGTACTCAGACATGTTAAGCTTCCGCGTGTGCTTTGGTTGTATGCTATGATTGTTGGGTCATGAGACCCATGTTTGTAATATCTCGCTCCTCGGAGCCTAATGAATAAATACTCTGAGTCGTAGAGTCTTGTTGTGATGCCATGTTGTATTGCACATATTGAGCATATTGTGTGTATGATTGAAATGCTTGGTATGTGTGGGATCCGACAACCTACTTGTTTATCCTTGGTAGCCTCTCTTATGGGAAAATGTAGTCTTGTGCTTCCATGAGCCATAGTAGTCCGCTATAGCCCGATTCACCGGAGTCCTGCTAGCTCAGCACTACTGCTCTGGAACACTTGACTGGCCGGCATGTGATTCACTTCGTTCATGTGTCTGTCCCTTCGGGGAAATGTCACACGGTGACATCCGGAGTCCTGCCTAGCCTACTACAGCCCGGTTCACAGGAGTCCTGTTAGCCCAGTGCTACAGCCCGGATTCACACGCTGCTGACCGACATGCTCGATGTTGATTCATGTATGCCTGTCCCCGTAAGTTAGTGCCACTTTGGGTTCACGACTAGTCATGTCGGACCGGGTTCTCTGTCATATGGATGCTAGCAACACTATCATATACGTGAGCCAAAAGGCGCAAACGGTCTCGGGCCATGGTAAGGCGACACCCGTGGGAATACCGTGCGTGAGGCCGCAAAGTGATATGAGGTGTTACCGGCTAGATCGATGTGACTTGGAATCGGGGTCCTGACAACTTTCTTGCTTGCAATGGTACGGATGATCTAAAGAAATTATTATGCAAACTGAAAGAAAAATGCTTGAATGCTAGAATGAAATGTGATCCTAAATTTGCTACTTCACTTATCTTTGTTGATGATAAGGATTATGAATTCTCTGTCGACCCAGAGTTAATTACTTTCGTTGAATCTGATCCTTTCCATGGTTATGAAACTGAAACTGTTGTGGCACATCTTACTAAGTTGAATGACATAGCCGCCCTTTTTGCTCATGATGAGAAGATTCGCTATTATTATATTCTCAAATTATTTGCATTCTCATTAAAGGGTGATGCTAATTCTTGGTATGATACTCTTGCTCTTGGTTGTGTGCGTAGTCCCCAGGATATGATTTATTACTTCTCTAAAAAATATTTTCCTGCTCATAAGAAACAAGCTGCCTTATAGGAAATATTTAACTTTGTGCAAATTGAAGAAGAGAGTCTCCCACAAGCTTGGGGGAGGCTTCTCCAATTTCTTAATGCCTTGCCTGATCATCCTCTTAAAAATAATGAAATACTTGATATCTTCTATAATGGACTAACGATGCTTCTAGGGATTTCCTAGATAGTTGCGCTGGTTGTGTTTTCAGGGGACGAACTATTGCACAAGCTGAAGAATTATTGAATAACATATTGAAAAATTATGATGATTGGACTCTTCCTGAACCACTGCTCAAACGTACTCTGAAGAAGAGGGGTATCTTATATCTCAGTTCTGAAGATATGCAAGAGGCAAAGAAATCTATGAAGGAAAAAGGTATTAAAGCTGAGGATGTCAAAAATTTACCTCCTATTGAATAAATACATGGGCTTGATACACCACCACCACCTAAGGTGGTAGAGGTAAATTCTTTAACAAAATTCAATGACAATGACAATCCTTACAATATGCATCCTAGTCAATGCCTTTATGAGTTTGATAACTACATTAGAAAACAAGATCACTTCAATGCAAATAACATGAAACAATTGAAATACAATTCTAATATGATTGCTCGCTTGAGTGACTTGTTATTTAGAATTACCAATTGTAACACCCACGATGCGGTTATATCTCCCATGTGCCGGGGCACGACTTAGAGGCATAACCGCATGGTAGGCATGTCGCAAGTGGGGTAATCTTTACACATCCCATGTACTGAATAAGGAAGGGATAAAGAGTTGGCTTACAATCGCCACTTCACACAATATATAAATATAGCATTACATCATCCAGAATACAATCAAGGTCCGACTACGGAACCAAATAAAGAAAGACAACCCCAAATGCTAGATCCCCGATCGCCCCAACTGGGCTCCTCTACTGATCGTCCGGAAAAGACACATAGTAACGTCCCGAATCCTCGTCGAAATCCCACTTGAGTTCGGTCGCGTCCCCTGCACTGGCATCATCGGCACCTGCATCTGTTTTGGAAGTAATCTGTGAGTCACGGGACTCAGCAATCTCACACCCTCGCGATCAAAACTATTTAAGATTATGGGTAGGAAAAGGTAGTGAGGTAGAGCTACAGCAAGCACTAACATATATGGTGGCTAACTTACGCAAATGAGAGCGAGAAGAGAAGCAAAGCACGGTCGAGAAGCTATAATGATCAAGAAGTGATCCTGAAACTACTTACGTTCAAGCATAACACGAGACCGTGTTCTCTTCCCGGGCTCCGCCGAAAAGAGACCATCACGGTTACACACGCGGTTGATTCATTTTAATTAGACTAAGTGTCAAGTTTTCTACAACCAGATATTAACAAATTCCCATCTGCCCATAACCGCGGGCATGGCTTTTGAAAGTTCAAAACCCTGCAGGGGTGTCCCAACTTAGCCCATCACAAGCTCTCACGGTCAATGAAGGATATTCCTTCTCCCAGGGAGACCCAATCAGACTCGGAATCCCGGTTACAAGACATTTCGACAAAGGTAAAACAAGACCAGCAAAGCCGCCCAATGTGCCGACAAATCCCGATAGGATTCACACGTATCTCGCTCTCAGGGCACACCGGATGAACACTACGTAGAACTAAAACCAACCCTCAAGTTTCCCCGAGGTGGCGCTGCAAGTGGCTCTGTTTTGGACCAACACTCAGAGGAGCACTGGCCCGAGGGTTTAAAATAAAGATGACCCTTGAGTCCGCGGAACCCAAGGGAAAAGGCTTAGGTGGCAAATGGTAAAACCAAGGTTGGGCCTTGCTGGAGGAGTTTTATTCAAGGCGAACTGTCAAGGGGTTCCCATAACACCCAACCGCATAAGGAACGCAAAAATCAAGGAACATAACACCGGTATGACGGAAACTAGGGCGGCAAGAGTGGAACAAAACACCAGGCAAGAGGCGGAGCCTTCCACCCTTTACCAAGTATATAGGTACATTAAAGAAACAAGGTATAATAATGATATCCCAACAATAATCATGTTCCAACAAGGAACAAACTTCATCTTCACCTGCAACTAGCAACGCTCTAAGAGGGGCTGAGCAAAGCGGTAACATAGCCAAACAACGGTTCACTAGGAAAGATGGGTTAGAGGCTTGTTATGTCAATATGGGAGGCATGATATAGCAAGTGGTAGGTATCGCGGCATAGCAATAGAGCGAACAACTAGTGTCGGTGTCAATACCGGCGGATCTCGGGTAGGGGGTCTCGAACTGTGCATCTAGGCGGATGGTAACAGGAGGCAGGGGACACGATGTTTTACCCAGGTTCGGGCCCTCTTGATGGAGGTAAAAACCTACGTCCTGCTTGATTACTATTGATGATATGGCTAGTACAAGAGTAGATCTACCACGAGATCAGAGAGGCTAAACCCTAGAAGCTAGCCTATGGTATGATTATTGTTTGTCCTACGGACTAAAACCCTTCGATTTATATAGACACCGGAGAGGGCTAGGGTTACACAGAGTCGGTTACAATGGTAGGAGATCTACATATCCGTATCGCCAAGCTTTCCTTCCACGCCAAGGAAAGTCCCTTCCGGACACGGGACGAAGTCTTCAATCTTGTATCTTCATAGTCCAGGAATCCAGCCGAAGGTATAGTCCGGCTATCCGGACACCCCCTAATCCAGGACTCCCTCAGTAGCCCCTGAACCAGGCTTCAATGACAATGAGTCCGGCACGCAGATTGTCTTCGGCATTGCAAGGCGGGTTCCTCCTCCAAGTACTTCGTAGAAGATTTTGAACACAAAGGTAGTGTCCAGCTCTGCAAAATAAGTTTCCACATATTGCCATAGAGAGAATAATATTTACGCAAATCTAATCTGCTGACGTATTCCGTAGCGTGACATCACACCACGTTCAAGTCTTTATTCGAATTGTTTTACTGTCCCACCTCAGCGCGTTTAGCGAGGCGGTTTCCTTGGCACGTCTTGTCAAAGCAGAGATCGTGTCCCCTTATTCCGGGATTCTCATCAATATGGGCATGGGTAACCCAACCGTTCCCGTTGGTATGTTTTCTCGATGAAAGGCGAGTCCCAAACGGTCACGGGGAGGGCCCTTGGTATTCAACCTCTTATAAAGAGACCAAGGCCTTACTTCTTTCTTTCAATCTCAAACGAGTTCGCCCTTCGCCTCGAGTTCCAACACCCAAGGCTCCATATTTCAAGCGCTTCGGACCTTCGACAATGTCCGGTTCCGACCTTCGAGGCCGATGGATGCCCTCCTCCGTCACGGAGGAGGACGTGCTAAAGTTGAGAGAGGCCAGGTTCTTGATCGGCGAAATCTCGCATAGGCTGCCTGCTCAAGGGCAGGTCATTCCCACTCCCAAGCCTGGTGAGAGTGTGGTGTTCATGTCTCACTTCCTTCGGGGGCTAGGCTTCTCGACGGATCCCTTCGTGGGGGCTCATGTTTTATTATGGGCTGGAATTTCACGACTTAGCTCCGGAGTCCATCCTCCATATTTCCTTATTCATCGTCGTGTGTGAAGCCTTCCTCCGTATTACTCCTCACTTCGGACTATGGCTCAAGACCTTCAAAGTAGAGCCGAAGATGATCGAGGGACGGCACGCGGAGTGCGGAGGTGCTTTTATAAGCAAGAATGCTGGTGCTCCATGGCCCGAGGGCTCTTTTCAAGGGGAGTCCAGCTTATGGCAACGAGAGTGGTTTTATATCACAGCTCCCAGGAGCGCCAAGTGGGTGGCGTTGCCTGCTTTCCGCTCGGGTCCCCCGCCACGACTGGTGTCATGGGTCAATAAGGGGCTGGACTGGGGGCCGGCAAAGGACGTGCCCCTGTTGAAGGGCCGCACCCGAGATCTCATAGAAAGAGACATCAGTCTGGTCGTGGTGACGCAGGTTATGTTAATTCGCCGAGTTCTGCCCTGCAAACGTCGCCCCCTCCGCCTGTGGGAGTTCAACCCGGAGGGACCATGAGTTCTCCAACATTTTCTTGGCATGATAACCGTGGATATGTACAAATTGTTCTTCAGACCACAAGTAGTGTGTCCGGATTCTACGGAGGACGCAGGTCTGAGCTGCAATCGTCCGGATACTCAAGTAAGTAGCCTTGTGCCCGGACTCGCTATCCGTATATTTATCATAAAATTGCCCCTAAAAGAGTTGTCCTTTAAACAGGAGTGGATAGCGAAATCAAAGCTAATCAGGTGTCCGGCCCCCCTCCCCGAGACCATGCCGGGTCCCGTGCTAGTCAGGATGTTGGAGGTTGTGCCTTCAAAGGAAAGCGAGGGAGGGGACAAGGAAGCTACAGCCTCCTCAAAGGAGGTTGTCCGGAAGGGAGGAATCGAAAATTCCTCTCCTCAAGGGAAGAAGAGGACCGCCTCTGAAGACCCGGAGACCATGGCCTCAAAGCGGGGGAAGAAATCTTTGCCAGAGGGTCCTGTGCTGGGGGATACTTCGGCCGAATTATGCCCTCAAGGGGATCAGCCCTCCACCGAGCCGTAAGTAGAGAGGAGTTTTCTTTTTAAGAAACGAGAGGAATCCTTGCTTTATATCTGAGAAAAGTAATCGAAAATTTACCCTGTAGCTCGGACCTTAGCCCTTCTCAGCAGAGCTCGTCCTTGGGGGATCTTCTTCCGGAGATGATGGAGAGCGGAATGCGTCCCCCTGCCGTAACGCCTTGCGAGGCGGGCGACCCTGATGTATCGTCGAGGAGGGTTTCTCCGAATCCAGCAGGGCCGGAAGGTAGTCATATGGCCCCCCAAAGCCCTCCACGTCCGGCCTTCGAAAGGGGCCATCGGACGAGTCCGGCGCCGTCTGGTGCGCGGTCGGAGGGGCTAAAGGATTTGCTAGGGCAAGCATCTCTCTCAGAGGAGCACCGTGCATTGATGGGTACGGTGATTGAGAGGATTTCATCCGCGGAGAGCGGATTGCACGAGGCCGTTAGGAGTTTGCTAATAGGTTTTGAGGTACGCGAAATAATGTACCCTTTTTGGACAGTTGCGCATAAATAAGATGCACCCTGTGTAGATAGTAGCCCCTGAGACTCTGTGCGTTGTCAAAAGTGACGGAGCGCAGAGGATCATAATCTCAGGTCTAATGTGCCGCCTTCATACGTAGGTGGCGAAGTGTCCGGTGTGAAGCCGGACTGATGAATTTGCCGAGCTAAAGCAGCAACTTGACGTGGCAGGTGCCGACATCGCGCTTGTCAACAAGCGGCTTGACGAGGCCCAAGGTATGTAATTCCTCCGGCGGCACCTGGTAAGAGGAGCTTTATGCCAGTATCTTACAATGTGTGCGCTTGATGCAGATGGTGTTGCTGCCATGGAGAATCTTCGGGAGGAACTTGCCTGAGCCAAGGAGCAAGCCAGGAAAAGTGATGTGGCCGCCGGAAAGGCAATTGAAGAGCTGAAAGCCGAACAGGCTGCTCACTGCCAAAGCAAGAAGGAAATGGCCGAGATGGCCGTGAAGCTGAACAACGCTGCTGACCTTTGCAAGCTTCTTGAAAAGGAAGATCGGGCAGAACAGACAGACCTGGAGAAGGCCATTTCTGATGCCAAGGATGCTCTCTCTGCAATGAGAGCTACGAAGGAGGAGCTGCGTCAGGCCGGAGAAATTGCGGCTGGAAAGCCCTTTACGCTGCGGAGGAAGTTCTGTGATCCTAAACATGCTCCGTTAGACCGGATGTGGAGTACAGTAGACACCTATCTGGATTTGGCAGCGAGTGCCGCGGATGCGGCCGAACACTTCCGAGATCAAGAAGATCGCGAAGTGGAAAAGCTCTTTTGGTCGCAGTTCCACAATCCGGAGCGTCCACTGTCATTACCCGATCGTTTGGCCAAATGGGCCAAGCTAAATAGGTTGTCCGGACTCGCCATGAAGTATGTCATGAGTCATTTGTGGCCAGAGAGGCCAGAGCCGAAAAGTTATTTCAACTTAGTGCAACAGTTCCTTGGTGCGGCGCCACGTATCGATGCGATGAAGAGGTCAGCATGCATAGAGGGTGCACGGATGGCTCTTGCCCGTGTGAAGACATACTGGGCGGAAATGGAGGCCACTGCTGTTGCATCCCCAGACTCGAATGGAAGCCAAGTACCTGTCGAGCACTATTTTCAGGAAGTTCTGCAAGGCGCTCGTTTAATAGAGACGCAGTGCTCGAAGGATACTATATTCGAATAGCATATATTATTGTAAAACAATATTTTGATAAATTGTAGAAGCTTTTTATACTTGTGCCTGCAAGTATTATAATACCTCTTGTGCGGCCGTTTAACATATATGTATATATACTCTGAAAGATGGCAGTCGTCGGCTTCAGCCCCCACGCACATAATGCGGGGGTGTTCGCAGAAGGCGCATTTTCACACTTGATCCAACTTCTTGGTCCTACAAAGGAGGTGAGAGCGCAGCGAACTAGGCAGTCGGACTATGATGCTTTATCACTTTCACTTAGCCATAGGAGTTTCACAGTGAGGCTATTTATATAGCCCCTGGTGGCGCCTGCGCTCGCCCGAACTCGGAGCGCGTATGTGCCTGGCTGGGAAGCGGCCCTTCGTTAATGTGGAGGAATCCTAAAGATTCCAGTAAGTCATCGAGTGGTTGACCAGTCTCACGCTATATCATGACAGTCAGTTTTTGGCTTTCTCTACTGAGGTGCTCGCCTGGCCGAACCGGGGCACAATCGCAGTAGTTCTCCTGGTGCCGCCTTAGCCGATAGAGCGGAACGTAAGGTAGCAAAACACAGGAGCCGGGAAAACCCAACATTTGACCAAAGACCTGATTCGGAGCTGATGCATATAACGCCAAACTCGCGACGCCGAACACTCCCTAAGGTATTCGGTCTTTATGAGGGCGGGCTGGATAACGCCCTTAGTAATAAGCCCCTAGTGTACAAGTACGCACAAAACTCTAAAGTGGCCACATGCCAAAACGCCAGCCTCCTCCTTGGTTATACCAAGAAACCAGGGGATGTGTATCAATAAGAGACAGTAAAAAAGGTTTACACAGGGTCTTAATCTGAAAAGAATCCTTGGAACGGGTCCCTGCTGCACGTCTGCGCCTGTGTCTCCGTTGTGCCGTATCCTGGACGGGCGTAGCACGGTATTCATCTGTAAAAGAGAGGAACTTAGTTTAGGAAAGATCGTGCCGAACATGAGTTATACTAAATAAACGAAGTATAAATCGAAATGGGTAAAATTGAGCTTTATTGTCTCTTATTTTATATGCGCGGAGCCCCTAGTACAGGGGTATACGGCTATTAAGCCTTTATCAATTGTATGTTTATGCCGGACTCGTCTAGCCGTGTCCGTGGTCTTGACGACCTGTTTAGGTGCTTTGGCTGGTGAAGCCGCTTTATTGTGGGGCTGTCGAGGCAGCCGCACTGTCTTCCGCGCGGGGGGAACACTCAATTTTTTCCCTTTAATGAGATGATGCCTCATGGACCGGGTATCTTAAGCGTGAGAGATGCATAATGCGGTATTGCGTTAAGGTGGGCGAAAGCTTCGCGTCCCAGCAGTGCTTGATAGCTACTTGAGAATGGGGCGATGTGGAAAGTTAGCTGTTCGCAACGGAAGTTATCAGGGAAGCCCAACATAACTTCTAGCCGAAGAGAACCCATGCAACGGGCATCTGGGCCTGGCGTTACCCCTTGAAAGGAGGTTTTGCTATGGTGAATTTTTGTTTGGTTTATCCCCATGTTGCGGATTGTGTCCTGGTATAACAGGTTTAGACCACTACCGCCGTCCATCAGGACATTTGTAAAGTGGAGTCCGCCGATTATTGGATCTAATACCAAGGCAGTCCAGCCTGCGTTCCGGATACTTCTAGAGTAATCCTGATGGTCGAAGGTGATCGGTTTTAAAAACCATGGGCGAGACTCCTTTGGGATAGGCCGTATGGCACGTATCTCTGTTGGCGCCATTCTGTTCGTCACATGAAGTAAGTTTACTATTTTGACTTCTTGTGGGAAATCCTTTTGTTTCCTGGTGCTCTGCTTGTGGGGTTCGCCATCATCCTCACTTGGTGTGTCGAGCCCCTTGTGTTTGGCGTTGAGTTTGCCGGATTGCTTGAAAACCCAACAATCTTTGTGGGCATGGTTCGCAGGCTTCCCGGGAGTACTGTGTATTTGACATATCTTGTCCAAGATTTTGTTTAAGTTAGATAGCTCGTCCCTATTATCCTTGAGGGGCAGCCTTTTCTGTTTCTGCCGCGAGTTTTTAAATCCGGCGTTGACCGCCGTGCTCTTTGGGTTGTTTCTCTTATTCCGGCGCTGGTCCTTGTTGCGTCAGGGTTTTTCGTTTCCATCCCTAACTTCGGATGTACTTGGGTCGCGGGTGCTACATCTTGCCAACCAGCTGTCCTCTCCTGTGCAAAAGCGGGTCATGAGGCTTGTTAATGCGGCCATTGTTCTTGGCTTTTCTTGGCCGAGGTGTCTGGCGAGCCATTCGTCTCAAACGTTATGCTTAAAAGCTGCTAGGGCTTCGGCGTCCGGACAGTCGACTATCTGATTCTTTTTAGTAAGAAATCTGTTCCAGAATTTCCGGGCTGACTCTCCGGGATGTTGAGTTATGTGACTGAGATCGTCTGCATCCAGAGGGCGGACATAGGTCCCTTGAAAATTTGCCCGGAAAGCATCCTCAAGCTCTTCCCAACTTCCAATGGTGTTTTCAGGAAGGCTTTTGAGCCAATGCCGGGCTGGCCCTTTAAGCTTGAGGGGTAAGTATTTTATGGCATGGAGGTCATCTCCTCTGGCCATGTGTATGTGGAGGATATAATCCTCGATCCAGACCCTAGGGTCTGTTGTTCTGTCGTACGCCTCTATGTTTACGAGCTTGAATCCCGCTGGAAATTCATGGTCCAGCACCTCATCGGTGAAACATAGGGGGTGTGCGGCACCCCTGTATTTGGGTGTGCCGTGATGTTTGGATATTTGTTGTGTTGCATTGCTTACTAGAGCTTGCTTTTTGGCCCATAGATAGATCTGGTTGGGCCTTCTTTTTGATGCGGATCCTTTGGTGGATCGTGTGCCGGCTTGTGTGCGTCGCCGCTTGCCGCTCCATGCTGGTCATGCGGTCATCTATCTGACCGGGTGGCTTTCCTATTTTTTGGTTGCGGGGGCTAGGCCTCCTTGTCAAATTCAGGCAGTAGCTTCCGCTTTGGATAGCTTTTTGTGCGGCGACTGCCGCCATATTTGTCTACGGTGTTGCGTACTTTGCTCCATCTGATTCTGAGTGCATCTTCCGCAGTTTTGAGCTTCCGCTTCTGCTTTTTCAGGCTACGCGTAGTAGCGACGAGCCCTTCGTAGAGGTTCTTCTGCTCCATGAGCCTATCCGGCGTAAGGTTGTCTGGACTGTTGTTTACGCTGGGGAAGGGGTGTTCGGTTCGTTTATCCAAGTTGACCTGTTTGGACGGTTGCTCGAAGGCATGTTCGTCATCTGTCGGCTCGTCCTGCTCTATGGCTGGGTCTGTATGGCTATTGTCTCTGTCGAGGCGGGGCTTGGAGCGGCGCTTACGTCGCCGCTTTGATTGCTTTTCGAGTGAACGATCCCTCATTGCATCCCTGTGTTCCTCGTCGTCGCTTCCTTTGGGTGTGTCCACCATGTATACATCATGAGATGAGGTTGTTGTCCAGTGCCTTATAGGCGTTGGTTCATGTTCATCTCCTACATCGTCGTCCATACCGTCGATGTCTTCAGAGTCGAAGTCGAGCACGTCGTTTAAATTATCGACAATGGCTACGAAGTGGGTGGTGGGTGGGCTTTCAATTTCTTCATCATCCCCATCCCAACCTTGTTGACCATAGTCCGGCCAGGGCTCTCCTGATAAAGATAGAGACTTTAGTGAATTCAGAATATTGCCGAAGGGCGAGTGCTGAAAGATGTCCGCGGTGGTGAACTCCATGATCGGCGCCCAATCGGGTTCGATCGGTAGAGGCGCGGAGGGCTCGGAGTTTGGAGAGGTGTCCGGCTCCTTAGAGTCATGGGCTTCGCAGAGAATAGGGCTGGTGTTTGGCTCGATCGCCATAGAGATTGCAGCCCCCGAGGCGGTGTCCAACCACCCATCCTCGATTGGCGCAGTTGGCTCCGAATTAAGGGTCGGAGCTGATGCGGGTGCGGCCTCCAGGGCACTGTTCGGCGGAAGAGCTAGATCATGACCATCTTGACAGTGCGGCGCGCTCAGCTACGGCTCGAATCCGTCGAAGATCAAGTCTCCGCGGAGGTCTGCTGTGTAGTTTAAACTTCCAAATCTGACCTGATGGCCAGGGGCGTAGCTTTTGATCTGCTCCAGATGTCCAAGCGAATTGGCCCGCAGTGCAAAGCCGCCAAATACAAAGATCTATCCGGGGAGAAAAGCCTCACCCTGGATCGTATCGTCGTTGATGATCGGAGGGGCCATCGAGCCTAAAAGTGACGACACCGAGGAACTCTCAATGAAAGCACCAATGTCGGTGTCAAAACTAGCGGATCTCGGGTAGGGGGTCCCGAACTATGTGTCTAGGCGGATGGTAACAGGAGGCAGGGGACACGATGTTTTACCCAGGTTCGGGCCCTCTTGATGGAGGTAAAACCCTATGTCCTGCTTGATTAATATTGATGATATGGGTAGTACAAGAGTAGATCTACCACGAGATCAGAGAGGCTAAACCCTAGAAGCTAGCCTATGGTATGATTGTTGTTCGTCCTATGGACTAAAACCCTCCGGTTTATATAGACACCGGGGAGGGCTAGGGTTACACAGAGTTGGTTACAATGGTAGGAGATCTATATATCCGTATCGCCAAGCTTGCCTTCCACGCCAAGGAAAGTCCCTTCCGGACACGGGACGAAGTCTTCGATCTTGTATCTTCATAGTCCAGGAGTCCGGCCGAAGGTATAGTCCAGCTATCCGGACACCCCCTAATCCAGGACTCCCTCAACTAGCAAGCAAAGATAGAAGTGATTTCGAGGGTATAGTCATCTTTCCTGCAAAGTTCTCCGAGTTGACGAAAGCTAGATCCTCGTAAGCGTACTCAACGGGTTCCTCGATCACGCACTCGTCTCCCGGCTCTACCCAAGGCAAGAACACAAACAATGGAAACAATAATCAACCAAGGTGCAATGCGCAAGCAACATGATGCAAAACATGGCATGATATGCGAGACGTGATATGCATTGCATATGCGTGCTCCGGAAGGAAAAGATTTAACCAGGCATCAACTTGGCAAACCAAGTGTGCCGCTGGAAAGATGAGATGATTTTGGTCGAAATCGATATAAAGTTCACCGAAAACGGATGCACGGTTTACAAATGGCAAGCAAAACAATAATGGCACAATTCTACGATTAACAGCATGATGCCATCTAGAATGCAAAAAGAAACTAAGCTACTGCACACCAACATAGCAACAAAGCACATGGCAGTGATCTACTCAAGATGCTTGACAAAAGATGAACACGAAGCTACGGCTAAATCACACAAGAGCAGGTTCAAACATGCATGGCAAAAGTGTAAAAGATATCAGCATCACAGACTTGGTGAAAATATTAACATGCCAGGAATTAACATCAAGAAGCAATGTTTAGAGCAAGCAAACAACATGCTACAGGAACAGATCATAGCAAAACAAGGCATGGCATGAATCTACTCAAAGCATAGAACAAAAGTCCCTTACTGACCATGACCGAAAAGGATCGGAAGATATGATGGGACCCATGTAAACATAGCAAGTTTCGTTAACAGGGTCAGACTTAGCAGAAAACTGAGCATGGCAAAACAGAGTTATGAAGGCATCTTTGCGAGCTCGATTCACTCAACACAAGGCATTGCATGACAAGCTAAGCATACTACCGGCAAGAAGATATGTTCAAGAAGCTAACCATGGCAAGAAAATTTTTATAGCATGCTTGGATCAACTACAACAACCTTGGAAAATTGATTAACATGTAAACAATCTGCCAGGAACATTTTATAGCAAAAGTAGAGCAAGATTAAGTCATGCTAGGGTACTCCATAAATGCAAACATGGGCATGGATGGATAGAGCATAACCATATGTCCAAATAATCCTTACTGAAGCAACTCAAAAGAAGCATGGATCTCACTGTAGCAACATGAATACATGGCATAAAAATAACATCATGGAAAATGACTTAGTGAAATCCTAAGTCCTTGAAATCAGCAATATCACGAGTGCAACTTTGCATGCTTGTGCTAGTCACCACAAAGATCAAAAAAATACATGACATACACCCCTTTAAATATGGCATGGCATATACCAAAACACATGCAGAGCTCATGCCCATATGCAGCACACAACAAATGTAGCAAAAATGACAAATGTTCATAATCTGCTAAGAATCAGCACCTGACAATTTATAGCACTCTTGCATCAACGATTTGGGCCTCAAGATGGACTCAAACAAGCATGTCACAATGGAAAAAATGAAGAGCACATCATGATGAACAGTTTGGTATATAGCACACACAAAACGGAGCAGTATGAAACAAGTTATGGCATGATGAACATGACCTAAATTGTAGCAGAAAATGACTTAGTGAAACGAGGTCAACTGTGGATCTGGATCCAGATCTGGCGCGCACGGTTCGAGGTTCACTGGAGTCTTCACCGGAGATGTGCCCTACGGTGGCTGGACTATGCTGGAGAGGAAGAAGGAGGCGTCGCTGGAGCTCATGCTCGCTGGATCCGGCCGGCGAGGTGCGGAGGAAGGAGCGGCGCCGCGCAGGACGCCGGAGCGGCCGGAAGCCAAGGGGCGGCGTGGGGGTCCGCAGCGGAGGCGGTGAGGCGCGACGGAGGAGGCGCGGTGCGTCGGTGGTGGGGAGCAAGAGGCGCCGGGTGGCGAGCGGTGGAGGCGTGGCGGCGGCGAACGGGCGCGTGCGGCGTGGAAAACGGGCGGCGGCGGACGGGCCTCGCAGGCCCGCTGTGGGCTCGCGGGCCGGCGGTGGTGGGCGGCGGCGAGGCGACAGGTGGCGTGGCGCGATTGGTGTGGGCGCGGCGGCGGACGCATCCGGCCCGATCCGGACGTGTCCGGCAGCGCAGAGGGGGGAAATTAGGGTTTTGGACAAAGAATTTGGACGAGGAGCACATATTTATACCTAGAAGGAGGTGCGAGTGTCCAAATGGAGTACGGTTTTTGGCCACGCGATCGTGATCGAACGGCTGCGAGGATGGAGGGGGTTTGGATGGGTTATTGGGCCGTTTTGGAGGGGTGTTGGTCTGCAACACACACGAGGCCTTTATGGTTCCCCGGTTAATCGTTGGAGTATCAAACGGACTCCAAATGGCACGAAACTTGACAGGCGGTCTACCGGTGCTGTACCAAGGCTGCTTGGAAAATCTCGGTGCATTCTGAGAATGTTTAACACCCGCACACGAAAAGAGGCAAAAGGGGGCGTCGGAGGACGTAGGAGTGTCGGATTGCAAAACGGACAACGGGGAAAATGCTCGGATGTGTGAGAAGAACATGTATGCAAATGCGATGCACATGATGACATGATATGAAATGCATGACATGGACAAAAAGCAAAACAAAGACAAAACCCAACCACGGGGAAATCTCATCACTTAGAGCCGAAAATGGCAAGGGTTGGAGTACAAATATGGTAAGTTACATCCGGGTTGTTACACCAATGGTGTTAGAGGTGTAGGAAAGCATGCCTCTATGGTTCAAACTCAACTAGAACAAGTTGCTAAATCTCAAAGAGAATTGCTTGATGAAATGAACAATAATATAAGTGACAAGCATGCCTCTATGGTTCAAACTCAACTAGAACAAGTTGCTAAATCTCAAAGAGAATTGCTTGATGAAATGAACAATAATATAAGTGACTTTGCTGTTAGAGTAGCAACTAGAGGAGGTAAAATGACTCAAGAACCACTTTATCCTGAGGGACACCCAAAAAGAATTGAACAAGACTCTCAAAGAGCTAACACTGATGCACCTAGTCCTTATAAAAATAAAAAGAAGAGGAAAAATGACAGGACTTTACATGCCTCTAGTGAACCTTAAGTAGAAAAACCTCTTGATAATGACAATGAAGTCTCTATCTCTGAGGCCGAAACTCAATCTGGAAATGAACACTCACCTTCTGATAATGAAATAGATAATGATGAGGTTCATGAATACACTCAAACAAATGATAAAGAACCAAACAATGATGTTGAAATAGAACCAGCTGTTGATCTTGATAACCCACAACCCAAGAATAAAATATATGATAAAAGAGACTTTGTTGCTAGAAAACATGGGAAGGAAAGAGAACCATGGGTTCAAAAACCTATGCCCTTTCCACCTAAGTCAACTAAGAAGAAAGATGATGAAGAATTTGAATGCTTTGCTGAAATGCTTAGGCCATTCTTCTTGCGTACTCGCTTGACTGGTATCTCAAAAATGCCTCCTTATGCAAAATACATGAAAGATATCATCACCAATAAGAGAAAAATACATGAGGCTGAAATCTCCACCATGCTTGCTAATTATACTTTTAAGGGTGGGGTACCTAAAAAAACTTGGAGATCCGGGAATACCAACTATACCTTGCTGCATCAAAAGAAATTATGTGAAAACTGCTTTATGTGATTTAGGAGATGGTGTTGGTGTTATGCCTTTCTCTTTATATAAAAGACTTGATTTTAATAAACTCACACCTACAAAAATATCTTTGCAAATGGCTGATAAATCAACTGCCATACCTATTGGTATTTGTGAGGATGTGCCCGTTGTTGTTGCAAACATTACTATCTTAACTGACTTTGTTATACTTGAGATTCCCGAGGATGAAAACATGTCGATTATCCTTGGTAGACCCTTCTTGAATACTGCAGGGGCTGTTATTGATTGCAATAAGAGCAAGATCACTTTTCATATCAATGGTAATGAGCATGGTGCACTTTCCGAAGAAACAATGCCAAGTGAATGGTATTAATGTTATTGAAAAGCTCCGACAATCACTATTGGAAGTTTTCAACTACCTCTACCTACTGCCAAAAAGAAATATGAAATGCTTATTGTTGGGGACATTCATATCCCCATTGAGGTAACTTAGCATTTTACGAAAGTTCTTCCGTTTCATGCTAATCGAAAGTGGTTGTTAATCCTTATTAATGAATCATTTTTGAGAGGTATGAAAGTGATGAATTTAGTGAGCACTACCTTCTGCCCTTATCTTCTATTTTCTGTTTTTCTTGGTTAAATAAAATAAAATACCATGCCTTACCTGTTTTCTGAGTTTTCCGTGCAATAAAAAATGACCCAAAAATAAAAGTTCTCTGAATGCTCTGAAAATTTAATATGATTTTTTCTGATTATTTGAGAATTTTTGGTGCAAATAACATCTGAAGGGGTTGCTCCAGGTGGGCACAACCCACCTGGGCGCGCCAGCACCCCCATGCGCGTCCTGGTGGGTTGTGGTCCCCACGTGGGTCCCCTCACTTATCCCTTCATCCCACATCACCACCTACCTCCAGAAAAAATTCACCATTGCCCTCTTTCTCATGTTCTTGCTCTCAAACCCATGGATTTCGATCTCTTTGCTCGAAGCTCCATTTCCGAAGTTGTTTCAGGGGATTGTTGCTTGGTATGTGACTTCTTCGTTGGTCCAATTAGTTTTTGCTTTAGTGCTTTATATTTTGAATAATTAGTTACTCTTGGTGTTGTTGTAGATGAGCTTGCATGTTGAATTCTTAGAGTTCAAAGTAGTTTGAATTCTTGTTATGGCCTCTATGCGTCCCTATGAGTAGTCACTACCAATCTTGTGAAGTTTTGTTGAGAAAAATTTTGTGGACTAAAAATTTCAAAATTTTGTTCTTAGGAAAAAGATGAGTATCTTTAGGAAGTTTGCTTCCAAGAAGAACTCCAAGGGAGTTATTGGGGAATCATCTGATAGTGATCTCCGCACCCAGAGAATGGAGGAGGTACGACCGTGTTAATGGCCGCACATCCCATTCATGTAGAGAGCCGGAATCTGTTAAGAGTTTGCACAATACGCTGCAAATGTCGGCCTCACCAACTTCAACGCAACTGAGTGTGAATAATATCATCTCCTCACAAATTCCTTTGTGCAAAGTTTTCATTTCATAAGTAGGAATAATCCTCCTAAGGTGCAATTTAATTTATATGTTGAAACCCGTTAGATACCACTTGCCAAATTTTGTGACATATGCTTGATCCCTTCTGATGGGGAATTAAGAGAACCTAGGCCCACTGACTTTGATGGTTTTTACCACACTCTAACAGTGGGGGATGAGAGAGGAGTATCAGGTGTCACCACCACTAGCTTACACTTTCTGGCTGTGCATTATTTTGCTTTATTCATTACAAAGTGTTTTCTTGCTAGAGAGAAGGTAGGTGCACTCAATGCTCCAGACTTTGTTGTTTTACGTCGTGCACTTTACAGCGACAACACTTATAGCTTGGGAGCTATTGTGGCACATCACCTCCACATTAACAGATCCAAGGGTAAAATACATGGTGGTATTTATGCTACTCTCTTGGCGAGTCAGTTGAACATTCAAATACGCCAGCATGATCATCCTTTGCCCAAGGTTTATTTAGATCGTCAGGCTATGACACACCACCAGTTTATTGATAGTGAGAACACCACTATGGATGTTCCTTCTAACTTGGTCTTTAGTGAGATTACCCGTGATATTATTCCGTTACCTGCATGTGCTTTGTTTGATCCTATTTCCCGGGGTGGATACAAGATTATGCATGAGGACATTATCGCCTACCGGAACAACCTGGTTGTGGCATAGGAGGAGCCTCAGTAGTGGGACCCTCAGGTGCCCGCTCCCCAGCACTTCAACATGGGATCCGAGGGCTTCTTCGAGTGGTGATTACCAAATTAGGCCAAAAGCCTAAGCTTGGGGGAGTACGTATTTCCACCGACATTACATTCATGTTCACACATTTCATTCCAGCTGTTGGTGTCCACACTCTTTCATTGTATTATCCATGTTAGATTTATTTTCTCGCCTTCTTCTTGTGCATTTGAAAAACTTTGAGAAAATCCAAAAATATTTCCTACCTCTTTTTGGTTTTTCTTCCTAGTTTAATTAGTTGTAGTATTAAAAGAAAACCCAATAAGATTTCCTTGTTCTTCTTTTGCTTGTTGGGAGCTTTCTAGTGTAAATAGTTTTTCTTGTTTTTGTTTTTCTTTCTTTAATTTGCTTCCTTCCAGATAAAAACCAAAAACTCCAAAAATATTTCAGTATGTTTCTTTGAATTTCTTTTCTTTTTATTGGGTCGTACCGAGGAGAAGACCATGATGGAAATGTTGAGTGGCTCTCATATACATTATTGTTGATCCAACAAATAGCCCATATTACCTTGTTTTCTTCTCTTTAAATAAAATGTTTGCAGATTCCGGCTTAGTCCACGACACACTTGCACTATTATTATTTTCATATCATTCAGTCATGCAAGTGAAAGGAAATAATGACGATATTTCATGAACTGACCGTGGCAGAGTGAAACGGGTATGAACTCAACTTGTTCTGTTTTTGTAAGTATGTTTAACCTAGTATCCATGATTCAGCCTATTATGATCAAACATGTTTGCAATGACAATTAGAGATTATAGTTTCTCATGCCATGATTAAGTAGCTAGGAGTGGATAATGATTTATCTTGGATGTCAACATTGCGTTAAAATGATTGTGATGTAGTATGATGATATGGTATCCTCCTCTTAATGTTCGAGTGGCTTGACTTGGCACATGTTCATGCATGTGGTTGAATCAAAACCAACAGAGCCTCTATGATATTTATGTTCATGGTGTTCATATCCTACTCATGCTAGTATCCAATGTTACTTATGCATAATGCATGTTCATGACCGTTTTCACTCTCTAGCTGGCCGCTTCTCAACCTAATTGCTAGCCTTCGCCTATACTAAGCAGGAATTCTGCTTGTGCATCAAAATCCTGAAACCCAATTTATTCCTGATGAGTCCACCATACCTACCTATATGCGGTATTACCCTGCCGTCCTAAGTAAATTTGCGCGTGCCACCTCTAAAAACTTCAAATAAATACCCTTTTTTCTGTGTCCGGATTGTTCATAGAGCGATAAGATGTAGTCAGTATCTTCCAAGCTAAGTGGGTTATTGTCATGATGATTGTTTATTCACTTGTCCTTGCGCGAGAGGGGCGGTAATAGGGATTCCCAGTCCCGAATTCAAATTGCAAATAATTAAATAAAACTCGCCTGGGACTGTTGTTGGTATGGACGGCACCCGTTGTTTCGGACAAGCCATGGAGTGTGATTGTTGGTGGAGGGGAGTAAACCTTTACTTTTATCGCTTGGGAATCGCCGCTAATGTGTTTAGCATGGAATGCCGATAACTAATGGTCGCGAAGTAAACAATAAGGGTGCATTTCTCAAAATTTCATTTACCTCTATTTTGAAAACTTGAGCTCTAGCACCTATGCAAATCATTGCTTCCCTGTGCGAAGGTACTATCTATTTACTTTTATGATGTGTCATCACCTTTTCAAATAAGTGCCAGAACCTGAGAGAACTATTGTCATCCTCATGCATTGTGTGTACCTAATGTTGGGTGCATCATGACTGGATCTTTTCTACCATGAATTACAATGTTCAGTCGCTGCTTGAACTTTGGAGGTGCTCTGTATTTATGTTTTACGGTCTCAGAAAGGGCTAGCGAGATACCACTATTGTCATATTATATCATGGTTGTTTTGACAAAGTTTTATTATTTGAGATATCTTATTATTCCTAGCAAGTTGATTATGTTGTTGATATGAGTTAATATAATTTCTAGGAGTTATTGTTGACATGGTTGGTTATAATCTTGGCTGAAAACCCGGGTGCTATTTAAGCTTATTTATGTAAACAAGAGCAAAAGAGTTCATAAAAGTTTTTCTTTTTCACTTTCAGTTTATCAACTGAACTTGAGTACAAGCAAAGGTTTAAGCTTGGGGAGTTGATACGTCTCCAACGTATCTACTTTTCCTAACGCTTTTCCCCTTGTTTTGGACTCTAATTTGCATGATTTTAATGAAACTAACCCGGACTGACGCTGTTTCAGCACAACTACCATGTTGTTGTTTTTGTGCCAAAATAAAAGTTCTCAGATTGGAACGAAACTTTGCGAGGATTTTTATTCAATAAATAAGAATTTCTAAAGCCAAGAACCACCGGAGGGGGGCACCTGGGTGGGCACAACCCACCAGGGCGCGCCCCCTCCAAGCGCGCACAAGTGGGTTGTCCCCACCTGGTGGCCCTGCAGACCTCAACCCTCATACTATAAAATCACATTTTCGGTGAAAAAATCAGGGAGAAAGAATTATCATGTTTCACGAGACGGAGTCGCAGCCACCTCCCGTTCTTCCTCGGGAGGCCAGATCTAGAGTCCGTTTGGGGCTCTGGAGAGGGGGATCTTCCTCATCACCAACCCTTCTCCATTACCCATTCCATGATGCTCCCCACCGGGAGTGAGTAATTCCTTCGTAGGCTCGCTGGTCGGTGAGGAGTTGGATGAGATTCATCATGTAATTGAGTTAGTTTTGTTAAGGCTTGATCCCTAGTATCCATTATGTTTTGAGGTTGATGTTGCTATGACTTTGCCATGCTTAATGCTTGTCACTTTGGGCCCGAGTGCCATGATTTTAGATCTGAACCGTTTATGTTATCACCATCATATCCATGTTCTAGATCTGATTTTGCCAGTTATAGTCACCTACTACATGTTATGATCCGGCAAACCCGGAGTGACAGAAGTCGGGACACTTCCCGGTGATGATCCTAGTTTGAGGAGTTCATGAATTCACCGTGTGTTAATGCTTTGTTCCGGTACTCTATTAAAAGGAGGCCTTAATATCCCATAGTTTCCAATAGGACCATGCTGCCATGGGAGGGTAGGACAAAAGATGTCATGCAAGTTCTTTCCATAAGCATGTATGACTATTTACGGAATACATACCTACATTATATTTATGAAGCTAGTGTCGTATCGCCCTAGGTTATGACAGTTATATGATGAATATCATCCAATGAATTCACCGATCCAATGCCTACGATTTTCTCTCATATTGTTCTTGCGAAGTTACTACTGCTATTGTTACTGTTACACTTGATACAAAATCATTGCTATCGTTGTTACCGTTACTATTGTTGTTGCTACTACTATCAAAACTATCATACTACTCTGCTACTGATAACTTTGCTGCAGATAATTAATCTCCAAGTGTGGTTGAATTGAAAACTCAGCTGCTAATACTTGCAAATATTCTTTGGCTCCCACTACTGCAGGATGCTGCTAACGCGACACTACGATCAGAGACCCTTCGACGAAACTGTGTGCGATGCAATAATCGCAAATGGTGGTGTAAAAAACCCATCAAAAAAGGTGCAAAAAATTTTCGATGACGGATGCATCAAACACGGTTCAGATTTTAGTTGCCTGTGCGGTGTAGGGCATTCAGTTCAGTTCAATTAACTATTTGCGATGAGGCAAGACAAAAGAAACGGACAGCCAGATGAAGGTGTGTGCGATATACAACATACGTATACAGTTCACTCGGATGAACTGTTTGTGATTAAGCAACACAAAAGAAACGATCAACCAGATCAAGGTGTGTGCGATATACGACATGCGGTTCACTCGGCCTTGTCGTCAGTATGTGACCTCTTTGGCAACCGTTCGCTCCCCACTAGCCTCTTCTTGTACCGTGGCAACCGTCCACCACCTCTTCGCCTTTCCCTCTCGATTTGGAACTACTGCTGCACGCTCTTCCTCCCTCCATTTGCCTTCACCCTTTCTTTCTGCCATTGTTCGATCGTCTTCTCCATGGAGGGAACAGGCCGGAAACGACCCAGTTATTCTTGCCCCGATCTGAAAGATGACGTGGTGGTGGAACTCATTGATCGGTGCGACGCCATCACCTCAGCTAGCATGGCAGGTTCGTTCAAGACCATTCTCGACTCAACTAATAACATCATTACAAGCAACCCAAGGGTCCGGGAGCAGTTTGATCTCCCCTATCTTCTTCGTCGTGACCCTGATCACTGGCGCGGGGACGACGGAAGCCTCGCCTTGTGCAAGTTGATGCCACTTGATAATGATACGTGTGATGTTAAGATGCCATCGCTTGAGCGTAAGGCTTGGGCAGGCGCAAATAGAGATTGGGTTGTTTATATTGGGTACAACTGTGAGTGGGAACTTGTGAATGTGTACACTCATCACCCGGTTCCACTTCCAAAAATATCAGACTGCCCTGAAGTTGGGCACACCGGTATTCTACGTACATTCAAATATGATGAAAGGATCGAGAAGATGTGTCTAGAGGGGGTGAATAGACTCTTAACAAAGAAAAGTAGCAGTTTTTAATTTCTTGAAGTTAAGGTGGAGTTTTAGCACAAGTTTAAACATTCACAATACATTCAAGCAAGCATGGCAAGAGTATATGAGCAGCGGAAAGTAAAGCATGCAATTTGCAAGAAAGTAAAGGGATATGATTGGAGTGTGCAAACGCAATTGGAGACATGGATATTTTGGCGTGGTTCCGATTGGTGGTGCTATCGTACATCCACGTTGATGGAGACTTCAACCCATGAAGGGTAACGGTTGCGCGAGTCCATGGAGGGATCCACCCACGAAGGATCCACGAAGAAGCAACCTTGTCTATCCCACCATGGCCATCGCCCATGAAGGACTTGCCTCACTAGGGTAGATCTTCACGAAGTAGGCAATCTCTTTGCCCATACAAACTCCTTGGTTCAACTCCACAATCTTGATGGAGGCTCCCAAGTGACACCTAACCAATCTAGGAGACACCACTCTCCAAAAGGTAATAAATGGTGTGTTGATGATGAACTCCTCTCTCTTGTGCTTCAAATGATAGTCTCCCCAACACTCAACTCTCTCTCTCTCTCTCACTGATTTGGATTTGGTGGAAAGATGATTTGAGTGGAAAGCAACTTGGGGAAGGCTAGAGATCAAGATTCATATGGTTGGAATGGAATATCTTGGTCTCAACACATGAGTAGGTGGTTCTCTCTCAGAAAAAGAATGTTGGAAGTGTAGGCATGTTCTGATGACTCTCCTTACTAATGAAGGAAGGGTGGAGGGATATATATAGCCTCCACACAAAATCTAACCGTTACACACAATTTACCAAACTTGGTGGGACCGAATCGGAAAACTCGGTCAGACCGATTCAGTTCATAATGTGACCATTAGGCATTTTCAGTGGGACTGATACGATCAATTCGGTGGGACCGATGTGCTAGGGTTAGCGTAAAACTTCATCTCAGTTTGACGATTACACAAACTTGGTGAGACCGATTTTGGTAATAAGCAAAACAGAGAGTTGGTCACGGAAACTCGATGGGACCGATTGCTTATCTTGGTGGGAACACAATAATTGCAACAGGCAACCGCAAGTTTGCAAGCCCAACTCGGTGAGACCGAGATCCCATCAGTGAGACCGAATTGATTAGGGTTTCTGGCAGTGACTATGTCAAGTGAACTCGGTGGCGTCGGATGGATCAAATCTATATGGCCGAGTTTGACTTTTGGTTTGGGACATATGTGGATTTGAGAAAGTGGTTGAGGGCTTTGGAGCATATCACTAAGCACTTTGAGCTAGCAAGCCATTAAGCAATAGCTCATCCCCTTTTAATAGTATTGGCTTTCCTAAGGACTCAATGTGATCTTGGATCACTAAACTGAAAATGTAGAGCCTTGAGCTTTTGAGCTTGAGCCAATCCTTTGTCCTTAGCATCTTGAAGGGGTTCCACATCCTCTTGTCCACTCCACTCCATATGTTGAACTTATCTAAAATATACTAGATAAAAACATTAGTCCAACAAGAGATATGTTGACATTAATTACCAAAACCACCCAGGGAGCACTTGTGCTTTCAATCTCCCCCTTTTTGGTAATTGATGACAACATACATCAATGCTTTAGATAAAGATATAAGGAATAGTAGGTAAAGTTTTGGAAAGACATGTAACATGCATAGGCTCCCCCTACACGTATGCAATCATGTAAATGCAGAGCATAAGAGCATGTGAATGCATAATCATGATAGAGCAAGCAATGAGTTACATGTATCTTGGCTATATGCATCAGAGCAAATGATGTGGATATAGGAATTGTACCTTCATGTTCATGAGTCTTTCTTGCAAACAATATGTACATCAACAAGAGATCATCATGCACATGGGTGAGATGCATATACTTACCTTGTGGTCTTAAGCTGGCTTAGGAAGAGATGAACCTGAGTAAACAAGGTTAGATAACACAGATATATCTACTAAACATAGCAAACGGCAAACCACAAGAGCACCAAGACTGGGATGCCATGTAGAAAATGAGTACTAGGTACTCCTATTGGATAGAGACATGTCCCCAAGGATAAAGATATGCAATGAATTCAAGATTTCCTTCCCTCATATGTCTTTCTCCCCCTGAATCTTATATTTGATAATCGGAGAATATAGGGAACAGAAAATCAGAGCAAAACAGATCAAAGCACAAAAACATAAGACAAACTAACATGTCTTTCCCCTCTTAAAGACATGTGACTTCTCTCCTCTTGGATACCAAGCATCTGGTGTCTCTCTCTCTGTTTGATGCGATTAAGCATTCTCCCCCCCCCCCTTGAAGTATTCTCCCCCCTTTTTAAGTGAGTAAGCTTTGATGTGATCTCTCTCTCCCCCTTTGACATCAATTTCCAAGAAGGGATCTTCTGGATTGTGAGTCAAAATTGGTTTGGACCTTGAGTCACAGAGCAAAGGAGCATTTAGAGTGTGATACTGGTAGAGGACAAGAATCATTTAATGGAGCTGGAACAAAAGTGCAGGAACAAGTGACAATTGTCTTCTCTGCAGTGATATCGGTGACACTGAGTTGTATTTTTCGGTTGCACCGAAATGGTTCGGTTTGACCAGGAGTGATGGACCGGTGTGACCGAGTTCAACATAGAGGAAGGGCAATTTTTAACCTTGGATCACTTAGGAAAATAAGATCTCACAAAGATTTGCAAGGAATTAACAAAAGGATTTGCAATGAATTGGATGCAGGGAATGCAGAACAAAAAAGAAAAAGAAAAGAAATCTAGATGAATTTTTTTCTTGAAAAGAGAAGGGAAACAAACATGCAAGAATACAGAGAAACGCTAGAGAACTTCATCTAGAATTGGTCGGCGACAAAGTCACCTATGTTAGAGTATATTGACTAAGGAGTCAAGTTAGAACACTTGATCATAGGTCATACTCGTTGTTTAAGCTCAAAATGGGGTTACCATTTTTCGTTTACGCATTTGATGTATTCACATCTTGTTGAGTTTCTTTGACCCATGACTTTTGGGGTAAATATTCTCTAAGATGGAATAACATACCTTGGGTGGTGGTGTTGAACTTGATCATGTAGTTGAACTTGTGTGGGATGCTCAAGATTGATGTAGCTCATCAAAGATTGGGAGCACCACTTGTAGTTTGAGTTCTTCTACCTACATTGGTTAGTCTTACAAGGAAGAGCACTTGTGTATCCAAATTGACAATCATGAATTTGATAGCAAATGAAATTTGATATGTAGAAATGGTCAAAGGATATGTTGAAAGGTTTCATGCTTCCTTGTCTTCAACCACCATATTGTAGAGACTTGGTGATGTAGAGATTGCTCAATATGTGATTGATTTGTAATCTCATAGATTTTGATTCATCCAAGCACCTACAAGGGTTAGATAGCATGCAAGGGTGCAAATATATCCACGACATATGATCTTCATCATAAGAGAAACATCAAGGATTAGTCAAAGGCTCATGCCTTGCATGTATCCAAATGGAGTTTCTACTCCAGGTTTGAAGCATCAATGATGTTCAATTCACCTCTCAAATGGCAAAATACTTTCTCATCAAGCGGTTTGGTGAATATATCCGCCAATTGCTTATCGGTACGAACATGCTTAAGATCAATGTCCCCTTTGGAAACATGATCTTGAATGAAATGATGACAAACTTCAATATGCTTGGTTTGAGAATGTTGCACGGGATTATGAGCAATCTTAATAGTACTTTCATTGTCACAAAGCAATGGAACATGTTTCACATAGATCCCATAATCTTTAAGAGTTTGGGTCATCCAAAGTAATTGAGCACAACATGAACCGGCGGCAATGTATTCCGCTTCGGCGGTGGATAAGGATACCAAGTTTTGTTTCTTGGAGGACCAAGACATGAGATCTACTAAGAAATTGACAAGTACTCGAAGTGGACTTTCTATCAACTTTGTCTCCGGCATAGTCTGAGTCGGAATAGCCAACAAGATCAAAAGAGGACCTCTTAGGATACCAAATGCCAAAATTTGGTGTATGAATTAGGTATCTCACTATCCTTTTCACAGCCTTACGATGACATTCTTTGGGGGGGCCGCTTGATATCGTGCACACAAGCACACACTCAGCATAATATCGGGACGGGAGGCACATAGATATAAAAATGAACCAATCATAGAGTGATAAACCTTTTGTTCAACCAGTTTTCCATCCTTGATCAAGTCAAGATGTCCACTAGTAGGCATGGGAGTTTTCATACCTTTGCTTTCTTGCATGTTGAACTTCTTGAATAAGTCCTTGGTATACTTTGTTTGGCAAACAAAGGTGCCTTCCTTAGTTTGCTTGATTTGCAAACCAAGGAAGAATTTGAGTTCACTCATCATAGACATCTCAAACTTCTCCGACATTAGCTTTCCAAACATTTCACTAAAATGAGGGTTAGTTGAACCAAATATGATATCATCAACATAAATTTGGCACACAAATAATTCACCATTAACCCTTTTAGTAAAAAGAGTAGAATCAATCTTTCCAATCTCAAAGCCTTTTTCAATAAGGAACTTGGTCAAGCATTTGTACCACGTTCTAGGAGCTTGTTTAAGACCATAAAGAGCTTTGTGAAGTTTGTAAACATGATCGGGTTTCTTAGGATTAAGAAAGCTGGGAGGTTGCTTAACATAAACTTCCTCCTCTATTTCACCATTTAGAAAAGCACTTTTAATGTCCATTTGGTACAAGGTGATATCATGGTGATTAGCATAGGCAAGTAAGATGTGGATGGACTCAAGTATAGCAATGGGGGCATATGTCTCACCATAGTCCATACCTTCAACTTGAGTGTAGCCTTGGGAACGAGACGTGCTTTGTTGTGAACTACTTGTCCATCTTCGTCTTGCTTGTTGCGAAACACCCATTTGGTACCGATGATGTTGTGGTTGTTGTCGGGCTTCTCGACCAATGTCCACACTTGATTTCTCTCAGAGTTGTGTAGCTCTTCATGCATGGCATTTATCCAATCCGGATCTTCCAATGCTTCTTCAACCTTCATAGGTTCAATGCTAGAGATGAATGAATAATGTTCACAAAAATTAGCCAAATGAGTTTTAGAGCGAGTGATTCTCCTGGTTTGGATATCATTGAAGATTTGCTCGACGGGATGGTCTCTTGAAACTCGTGCTCGAACTCGTGAGAGATTTTTCTTGGGTCAGGGTGGAACATCTTCTTCATCATCTTGTCCTTCTTCTTCTTGGCCTTCTTCATTGTTGGCGTTGTCGTTCTCTTGTCAAGGTGGAGAAGGGGGTTGATGAGGTTCATCTTGGTGTACTTCCTCGTTTTCTTCATCTTGGCGTGTTCCACTTGTGGACGCTTCCATGTTAACTCTTGGTTCACCTTGTCGTGAGGTAGAAGCTTCAACTTGGACGGACAAGGTACTCTCCTTCACTTCTGTTGGATGAATCTTCCCAATAGAAAAGTCTTGGATTGCTTCCAAAGGATCTTTATCCCCTACATCAATTGGCAATTGCTCTACTTGCGAGCCATTAGATTCATCAAGCTTCACATCTACCATTTCTTCAGCCTTCCGGGTGAAATTGTTGTAGACACAGTAAGTGTGAGAGTTTGAGCCATAACCAAGTAGGAAACCTTCATGAGACTTAGGAGAAAATTTAGAACGACGATGCTTATCAAGAATGTAACACTTTGAGCCAAATACTCGAAAGTATCCAACTTGGGGTTTGTTACCAGTGAGAAGTCCGTATGTCGTCTTGCCGAGTAGCTTATGAAGATACAAGCGATTTGTTGCATGACAAGCTGTCTCAACCGCTTCCTCCCAAAAGTGTTTTGGAGTCTTGTACTCGTCAAGCATCGTTCTAGCCATCTCAATAAGAGTTCGGTTCTTCCTCTCAACAACTCCATTTTGTTGAGGTGTGTACGTAGCCGAGAACTCGTGTGAAATTCCTTCTTCGTCAAGAAAGGTATCCATGTTTGCGTTCTTGAACTCCATTCCGTTGTTGCTTCAAACCTTATTGATCTTCACTTCAAATGATTTTGGGCTTTCCTAGCAAAGTTGTTGAAGATCTTTTGGACCTGTGACTTATCATCAAGAAAGAACACCCATGTAAATCTTGAAAAATCATCGACTATGACTAGACCAAATGAGTTACCACCGACACTTTTATAGGCATTGGGACCAAAGAGATCCATATGAAGTAGCTCGAGCGGTCTTCTCGTGGTCATGATGTTCTTCACGGCATGACTTCCTCCAACTTGTTTTCCTGCTTGACAAGCACTGCACACTCTATCCTTGTCAAATATAACATCTTTCACTCCAAGGATATGATCACCCTTAATAAGCTTGTCAAGATTTCGCGTGCCCACATGACCTAATCTTCTATGCCACAACCAACCTTTAGAAGATTTAGCAATTAAGCAAGTTCTAGGTTGAGCCTTTTTAGTGAAATCAACAATGTAAAGATCACCTCTACATAAACCGGTAAAGACCATATTGTGGTTATCTCTAGGAAACACTTGGCAATCTACTTCAGCAAATAGGACATTGAAACCAAAGTCAGTAAGTCTAGATACGGAAAGTAGATTATATCCAAGAGATTCAACAAGCATAACATTTTGTATGGAGCTATCATGTGAGATGGCCACCTTACCAAGACCAACCACCTTACCCCTTGAGTTGTCACCAAAAGTGACATACTTTTGAGGGTCGTCGTTTTCAGCAAGCTCACGAAACATATCCTTGTCTCCGGTCATGTGATTGGTACACCCACTATCAAGAACCCATTCCTTTCCTCCAGCCATGTAGCCGCGAAGATTAGCCATAAGACCAAAGTGTCTCATAGACTCATCGAGATCAAAGTCACTATCATCATCCTCATCATAGTATCCATGTTCAACATTGTCTTGTGATGGATCAATTCCTAGAGAGGGTAATTCATTAGATAAATGGTCATCACAATAGTCATCTTTATGAATTCTAATGGCTTTGGAGATGATATTGCTAATGATTCCAACATCTCCTTTGGCACACGTAAGATTAGTAAGCTCAAATAGACAGTTGCCAAATTTTGGATCACTGGAACTCATCTTACTCAGGGCAATAGACTTATGAAGAATTTCATCCAAGTTTTGCAAGGAATAGTTTGGAAATCGTTCCTCAAGAAATCTCCATATGGTGTAGGCACAATCAAGAGTAGGCCAGCTAGCAAACAAGTTTCTAGGCAATCATCTAGTGATTAAATTGATAGTTCTAAGATTACTGATCATGTCAATAGACTCATCAAGGGTAGGATGCAAAGGATCAACATGAGGTGCACAAGGGGTATGTCGGAGTAAATAGCCATGGGTAGCCTAGCCGGCTTCCCCTGGCCCTTCTGAAAAAATTACGAGCCCGCCCGGCTCTCAAGAATCCAAGACATGGGGCCGCCTTCCCCTTGCTGGCTGCCACCTAGGCCGGCTTTCGGAAGGCAGACCGACTTTAGCCCTCATGAGAGGGCCGACTCCAAGAAGCTGGCCATGAGAAGGCCGACTCCAAGAAGCCGACTCCCATAAAGCGGTCGAGACCGTACCCTCAAAGTTTGCACCCACCTAACGGTGGTGCGATGGGGCGTGGCTACAGTGAAGCCTGCCTCCCCCGAATCCCGGAGCACGCCTGGCACAGTGCGCCGTACGGAGTAGGCATGACCCGTCTGGCGCGGCATTGTTTCCATGTTGACTTCGGTGTCACCCACGACGGGCCGCCGGCGTGGCCCACAGATGGTGGGCCCCTTTGAGCAGAGAGATGCCCGAAAGCGGCCACGCCCCCAACTAGTCGGCCCAAGACAGAGCCGGCTCCCCGCAGCCGGCTTGCCGCCTCCCTCGAAGAGGACGCCCCATTAAGGAGACAAGACGCGGTGAGGCTACAGAGATCGCCTGACAGGCGGCGGTACAGTAGCCGCGCCTACCACGACGAAGCCCGCGTCAACAAGATGGAGCCACAGTAACCAGCCGCCGACCAGGCCCTGGACAGCGGGGCCTGCCTGTCGACCAAGGGGCCGGCAGCGGGCGGGACCCACTAGTCGGCGGGCCCCAGCAGCCGGCGCGGAAGCCGGCGAGCGCAGTCACAGACGACTGGGCCCCGCGCTCAGTCGGATTACCATTGTACCCCCGGGGGGTAGGCCTATATAAACCCCCCGGGGCACCCATGCAAAGGGTTCGACCCCTTGCTAGTTCTAGACACCACACAAGGAGAAGAAACAGGCTAGCCGTGCCCTTCATCCTCCTCCCACCAAACAGCTCAAGGAGCGTTGTGTAGCTACTTGATTCATCTAGTGAACATGCGGAGACCCCGCAGAGCGGCAGTAGGGGTGTTATCTCCACGGAGAGCCCCGAAGCTGGGTAAGATCCGCCGGCGTGCATGTCTTCGCCTTATCCCGTTTCCAGGCACCGGCGATGTCTTACTGGCTCCCACAATGATAAGCCACCCGTTGGCATATGTCGCACCTACCACCCGACATTTGGCGCCCACCATGGGGAGAGATACCCCACCCCGCCGCCAGTGGCGCACCCGACTCTCAGCGGCCGACAAGGTCGCCGCGAAGGAGTCGGCGAGAACGATGCCCGCCATCGGATCGACCGCCTGGCGCGATCCCTGGCGTTGGAAGAAGAAGACGATGTCGGCCCGCCTTGTTTCGGCCCCCGCATCCGCGACGAGCCCTTCCCCAAAGGGTTCTCGCTCCCAAGAGACACGACCAAGTACAACGGCTCCGTGAAGCCGGAAGATTGGCTGATCGACTACTCCACCGCGGTTAGCATAGCCAACGGCAACTGGCGCGTTGCCGTGAAGTACGTGCCCCTCATGCTGCAAGGCACGACGCGAACCTGGCTCAACAGCCTCAAGCCTCTCAGCATCAACAGCTGGCTAGACTTCACCGAAGCCTTCATCCGCAACTTCACCAGCACCTACAAGCGGGCTCCCAAGCCCAGAGAGCTCTCCTTGTGCGTACAAGGCCCCGCCGAGTCCACTCGCGATTACCTCACGCGTTGGGCCGAGCTCCGCAACTCCTGTGAAGGGGTGCACGAGGTGCAAGCCATAGAATACTTCACAGCCGGATGCCGAGAAGGCACCCTCCTCAAGCACAAGCTCCTCTGCGACGAGCCGGCTACCCTCGACGAGCTTCTTGACATAGCGGACAAGTACGCCACCGCCGACTCCTCGATGAAGACAGAGCTTCGGGTAGACGCGTCCGGAAAGGTGCTCAACCCGGCGCCCAAGACGCCGGCTGGGGATTCCGGCCGACACCCCAACTTGAACGACCACAAGCGCAAGGGCCCCGCGCCGCCTCCCGCCAGTCGGCAGGTGGCCACAGTCGAAGACGCGCCGCCTAAAGAGCGACCGGCGCCCAAGAAACCTAAGGGCGGCAAGCCGGCTTGGCAGCCGGCTTTCTCCTACGAGCAAACTCTCGACGCCCCGTGCAAGTTCCACAGCGGCGCAAAGCCGTCCAACCACACGACCCGGAAGTGCCATTGGCTCACCCGGATCTTTAAGGGCGAGGGGCTCTTGCCGCCTCCGCCTGCCGGCCCGCCGCCTCCGGCCCCGCCGCCTCCGGCCGCTCGGCCCGCAGTCGGAGCCGTGCATGATGAATTCCCCGACGAGCAAGCAACCTACATCGTCTTTACAAGCCAGCCCGAAGACCGGCGCAGCAAGCACCGAGAGCGCCAGGAAGTCAGCGTGGTCGCTGCCAACCCCGCCGGACACATGCATTGGTCAGAAAAGCCCATCAACTGGAGCTGGGCCGACCATCCAGAGGTGATGTCGTCTCCCGGCTCTTATGCTTTGGTCCTGGAAGCCACCCTTGCAACGGACAGATGCGCCGCCCGCTTCTCCCGTGTGTTGATAGACGGCGGGAGCAGCATCAACATCATGTACCGTGACACCCTAGAGAAGCTAAACGTCAAGACGAAGCAGCTCGTGCCTACTCGGACAGTGTTTCATGGCATCGTACCGGGCTTATCCTGCGCCCCCATTGGCAAGATCAAGATCGATGTACTTTTTGGGGACAAGGAGCACTTTCGCTGGGAAGCGATCTGGTTTGAAGTGGTGGACCTGGAGAGCCCTTACCATGCATTGCTTGGCCGACCCGCCTTGGCCAAATTCATGGCAGTTCCCCACTATGCATACCTCAAGATGAAGATACCAAGCACCAAAGGCGTCATCACCATAGCCGGTGATTACAAAAAGTCCTCTGAGTGCGCAGCAGCCAGCAGCCGGCTGGCCGAGTCCCTTGTGATTGCCGAAGAAAAGAAGATGCTGGACCGAGTCGTGGCCATAGCCGGCAAGCAGTCGGCCGTGTCCCCCGACCCCAAGGAGAATGATGCTCAAGGATCTTTCCAGCCGGCCAAGGAGACGAAGAAGATACCTCTTGACCCCGAGCATCCAGAGAGGTTTGCCGTCATCGGGGCAAACCTGAATAGCAAATAGGAAGGCGAGCTCGCCGATTTCCTCCGTGAGAATCGGGACATCTTTGCATGGTCCCCCAAGGACATGCCGGGTGTTCTGAGGAAATTCGCCGAGCACAAACTACACGTTCGAGAAGACGCAAAGCCAGTCAGACAACCCCTTCGCCGACTGTCGGAGGAGAAACGCAGGATTGTAGGGGAGGAGATAGCCTGGCTTTTGGCAGCCGGCTTCATTATGGAAGTTTTCTTTCCAGAGTGGCTCGCCAACCTGGTCCTCGTGCTAAAGAAGAACGACAAGTGGCACATGTGCATAGACTACACAAGCCTCAACAAGGCCTGCCCCAAAGATCCCTTTGCCCTGCCAAGGATAGACCAAGTGATAGACTCCACAGCCGGATGCGAGCTGTTGAGTTTCTTGGATGCTTACTCCGGATATCACCAGATAAAGCTGGATCTGGACGACCGCCTGAAGACCGCCTTCATCACGCCATTTGGAGCCTTCTGCTACCTGACTATGACATTCGGCTTGAGAAATGCTGGTGCCACTTTTCAGCATTGCATGCAGAAGTGCCTCCTCAAGCAGCTCGGCAGAAACGCTCACGTTTACGTGGACGACATCATGGTGAAGACGGAGAAGCGCGGCACCTTGCTGGGAGACCTCAAGGAAACGTTTGAGAACTTGCGCCGATTCCAAATCAAGCTCAACCCCGAGAAATGCGTGTTCGGAGTGCCAGCCGGCCAGCTCCTAGGCTTCCTGGTCTCCGAATGCGGCATCGAATGCAACCCGATGAAGATCAAGGCCATCGAGAGAATGGCGATCCCCACCAAGCTTCGAGACATTTAGAAGTTCACTGGGTGCTTGGCCTCCTTGAACCGCTTCATCAGCCGGCTCGGAGAGAAAGCTCTCCCCCTCTACCACCTCATGAAGAAGAGCACTCACTTCGAGTGGAACGACCAAGCCAACCAAGCTTTTCACGAGCTGAAGAAGATGCTGGCCATGCCGCCCGTTCTGGCGGCGCCGACTGAGAAAGAGCCCATGCTCCTCTACATCGCCGCAACCAGCCGGGTGGTCAGCACCGTCATCATAGTCCAATGCCCAGAAGAAGGCCGAGCCCAGCCGGTCCAAAGGCCGATGTATTATTTGAGCGAGGTGCTGTCCGCCTCAAAGCAGAACTACCCACACTACCAGAAGATGTGTTACGGCGTGTACTTCACCACCAAGAAGCTGAAGCCCTACTTTCAAGAGCATCCCGTCACGGTCGTATGCACCGCCCCGCTGGCCGAGATCATAGGCAGCCGGGACGCATCCGGCCGGGTGGCGAAATGGGCCATCGTGCTGGCCCCTTACACGATCTTCTACCAGCCTCGCACCGCCATCAATCCCAAGCACTGGCCGACTTCCTCGTCGACTGGGCCGAGACCCAGTACCTGCCGCCGGCTCCCGACTCCACCCATTGGCGCATGCACTTCGACGGGTCCAAGATACGCACTGGCTTGGGAGCCGGCATCGTCCTTACCTCTCCCAAAGGCGACAAGCTCAAATACACGCTACAGATCCACTTTGCCGCCTCCAACAACGTGGCCGAGTACGAGGCGCTCATACATGGGCTCCAGCTTGCCAAAGAACTGGGCATTCGCCGGATCCTATGTTATGGCGACTCGGACCTAGTGGACCAGCAATCATCCGGCGACTGGGATGCCAAGGACGCAAATATGGCGAGCTACCGCTTCCTGGTCCAACAACTCAGCGGATACTTTGAAGGATGCGAGTTCCTCCACGTACCGCGAGCCGACAACGAGCCAGCCGATGCCCTGGCTCGAATAGGCTCTACTCGGCAAGCAATTCCAACCGGTGTCGCTCTACAACACCTCCTCAAGCCGTCCATCAAGCTGTCTCCAGAGTCCGACTCCATCTTCGTGCCACCTGACCCCGACGTGGCCAGGTCCTGCTCGAAGAACCAAGCAGGCGACCCCAAGACTCCCGCAGCCGGCTCAGGGACTTCGGAAACCCGCTCGGGGACTGCCACACCCGGCTCGGGGACTGCCACACTCGGCTCGGGGACTGCGGTAGCCGGCCTGGGGACTGCACCAGCACAACAGCCGTTGGCCGACTCCAGCATTTCACCACCCAGCCCGCCCACCCTGATGGCAGTAGCCACATTGGCAGTAGAAGAAGTCGCGGCCCCATCATGGGCTCAGTCCATCCTCAACTTCCTAGTAAACCAAGACCTGCCGGCTGACGAAACAGAAGCAAGACAAGTCCAGCGTCGAGCCGGAGCATACACAATCGTCAACAGAGAGCTCGTCAAGCGCAGTGTCACTGGAGTCCTCCAACGGTGCGTCAAGCAAGAGAAAGGCATTGCAATCCTCAGAGACATTCACCAAGGAGAATGCGGCCACCATGCGGCCTCAAGATCACTTGTCGCCAAAGCCTTCCGCCATGGTTTCTTCTGGCCGACTACTTTGGATGACGCCAAAGAATTAGTCAAACATTGCAAGGGATGCCAACTCTTCAGCTCCAAGCAACACATGCCGGCTTCGGCACTCAAAACCATTCCCCTCACTTGGCCCTTCGCCGTTTGGGGACTCGACATGGTGGGCCCATTCAAGACGGCGCGCGGCGGCATGACACATTTGCTCGTCGCCGTGGACAAATTCACCAAGTGGATTGAGGCAAAGCCGATCAAGAAGCTGAATGGGCCGACTGCTGTGACGTTCATTGCAGACATAACAACTTGGTACGGCGTGCCACACAGCATCATCACCGACAATGGCACGAATTTTGCCAAAGGAGCCTTGGCACGTTTCTGCGCAGCACAAGGTATCCGACTGGACTTAGCATCCGTCTCCCACCCGCAGTCAAACGGCCAGGTCGAGCGAGCCAACGGCCTCATCCTCTCCGGCATCAAGCCCGGATTGGTCGTACCTCTGGACCGCTCAGCCGGCTGTTGGCTCGATGAGCTGCCGGCTGTCCTCTGGAGTCTGCGCACTACACCAAACAAGTCAACCGGCTTCACCCCTTTCTTCCTTGTGTATGGTGCCGAGGCGGTCATCCCAACTGACGTCGAGTTCGACTCGCCTCGAGTAACCATGTACATGGAAGCGGGGGCCAAGGAAGCACGAGAAGACGGCGTCGACCTGCTGGAAGAAAGCCGGCTGTTAGCCCTCAGCCGGTCTGCCATCTACCAGCAGGGTTTGCACCGCTACCACAGCCGGAAGGTCAGGCCAAGATCTTTCCAAGAGGGCGATCTTGTGCTCCGGCTGATCCAGCGAACAACCGGCCAGCACAAGCTCTCAGCCCCTTGGGAAGGCCCCTTCGTCATCAGCAGAGCTCTAGGCAACGACTCCTACTACCTGATCGACGCACAGAAACCGAAGGCACGCAAGAGAGACGACTCCGGCAAGGAGTCGGAACGACCATGGAACGCCAACCTCCTTCGAAGATTTACAGTTGAAATGCAGTATGTACCGCGCTAACTTTTGTATTAAGTACAAGACAATAGGCTCCCCGAGGAGGGCTCGGGGACTGCCATCCCTTATCTATGAATGAAAAGTATCATGCTTATGACCTTGTCATTTCATTTACTTGTTCCGTCCGGAACCGAGTTCGACTAGTCGGCTCGGGGACTGGCCGACTGGAGTTATGTTAGAAGTCCTACCCGCAGTCAGACAAGTAGTGTGCCGGCTCCCAAGCCTTCTCTTGCCAAAAGTCGTAGTTCGAAGAACCGGCTGTCTGGCTGGCAAGAGTTAAAGGCAGGAACGGGCGCCCACACGAAAAACGGCTAGGGACTAACGGACTAATATAACGAAAGCCGGTTTTTCTCCCACCGCCAAATGGCTACCAGAGTAGCCGGCCGGCCGGTTTCCATTCACTTCACTTCAATCCAAGAAAGCTCAAGTACTTGCCTCCCCAAAGAGGGAAGGCGGCAAAGGAAAAAGCCTAAGGATAAAAAGCATACGCGAATGGAAACCAAACATGCACATAATAATATTTACATAAAAAGACCTCCAAGAGGCCAGCATTCAACATAGTTTGGATACACCCCCAGTGGGTGGAACTGCGAAAACTTAACAAAGATTGTTCCAAAGACAACAAGCAGGAAAGATAAAGACGGCAGGTCAAGCTGGCGGAGCGGCCGACGAGCCGGACTGGTTGGCGGAGACGGTCGTGCCGGCTGAAGGAGCGGCCGGCTGGCGAACTTCGGCTTGGTCGCCGCCTCCCGCAGAGGGCGCGCTTCCACGCGCCTCGTTACTGGAGGCACGGTCGGCCTGAGGTCGACCGGTTGTTCCACCAGCCGGCTCGATGTTTTCGCCGTCCTCCTCTTCGTCATCCTCGCCCTCGTCACTAGAGGCAATCTCCTTCGCCGAGTCCTCGCCCACCGCTGGGGTCAGCCCGAACCACTCCTCCGGCTGAGCAACGCCGTCATCATCGATTTTGGGTGCGAAAACGCTGATGTCGGTGCACTCGTCGATCGTCGAAGCTCGTTGGGCGATAGCCGGCCTCACCTCCTCCAGCTCCGCGTCGGCCTCCATCCGCCAAGTGCGCAGTTGGTCCAGGCTCAGCCCTGGGTACCAAGCCCGAACGAACTCCAACGCCCGCCCGGCTCCGAGGCGGGCCGCCGACGCCTTCCAAGCCTCAAAGCGACCGACTGCGACCTCTAGCCAGTCGGCAGTTCGGCTTGGGGTGCGGGGGATCGTCTCACCGGGCCAGAGGGCGGCCAACACTTGCGCCCCGGCGCGTTGGAGCCGGCGAAGCATCCGATGAGCCGGCTGCAACTGCGCCTGGACAGCCAAGAGCTGCTCCTCAAGCGTCCGGTTCGCATCCGGCGCGATGTTGGCCCCCGCCTGACAGCGCGCCTCACGATGGGCCTCAATGCTTTGGGCGGCAAAGGCGGAATAGCCGGGGAAGTAGTATGCACCAAAAACAAGCAGCAGCTTAAGTTAAGTCAAAGACCCAGGCGGCAAGAGGCAGGAGAGGGGCAAGGAAGGCGGCTTACCGTCGATCAAATCCTCGATCTGGCCGAAGCCTTCGTCCAGGGCTCGCCGGGTCTCAGCCCAGCTCGCCGCCTCGGTCTCATACTCTGCCTTCAGGGCGGCCTCGCTTTCCTGCGCCGCCTGCAGGGCCGCTTTGTGGCTCTCCTCTTGGTCGGCCAGCTTCCTGGCTAGGCGATCCCGTTCCTGGACCAAGGCGGCGTACTCGGCCTCCTTGGTATGAAGGGCGGCCTTCGCTTCGCCGAGCTCCTTCCTCAAGTCGGCGTTGGCCCCTGAAGACAAAGAAAAAGAAAAATCAATAAAGAAAGAGTCGTCAAGAAAGATCCGACCCGACTGCGCAGCAGTCGGCCCGAATCTCGGGGACTACACCCAGTGGGTGCGCTGACGCGCCCCCACAGGAGACAGACAAGATCGAGTACTTACTTCGGCTGTCGGTCAGGTCGTCGGTCCTCCGGCTCAACTCCCGAGCCTGGGAGTTGAAGGCGGCAGCACGAAGGTTGTGATATTCCTGAAAGTTCAGAAAAAAGCAAAGTAAGGTAGCCGTCGAGAAAGATCCGACCCGACTGCGCAGCAGTCGGCCCGAATCTTGGGGACTACACCCAGTGGGTGCGCTGACGCGCCCCCACGGAACAAATTAAGAAAGCAAAGCAGCCAAGAGCGAAGGACTCACCCGGATGGTGGCTCGCGTCGACAGGAACTCCTGGGTGAACTGTTGCAGCAGGGCGGCTTGAGCTTGCAGCCGGCTCCGGACCCCTTGAGCCGCCACATTCAGCTCACCAGTCCCCCCGCTGGGAGTCCACTCGGACGTGGCAGTGTTGGCCGCCTCCAGATCTTCCGCCGGCTGGCCTGCGCCCGCGACTCAGCGCAACTCCGGCGGAGCGGCGCCTCCCCCTGCGCGCCGGCTCGTCGCTGGCTGCACCTCAAGGCCGGCTCTGTTCTCCGGCTCACCTCCGGTCAGCTCCTCTGGCGCCGCTGACGATTGGCCGCCTTGGCCCGCTCCGGTTGGCGCTGCTGGCGGCGCTCTCCTCGCAAAGGCCACGGGGTCCTCCCCCCCCCTCCATCAGCGGCGGGTCTTGGACGATCTCCTCCGCCAAGGGCAATGGGGTGTCGGGGGCTACGGCTCGGAGAGGAATGGCGAGCAGAGGAGGCTGGTTGCGCGAGCTTTCCGCCTCCGTCTCCACGGTAGCTGCCTCCGTCTGGGCCTTCGCTGCCGCGTCGGCCTGCTCCCTCGCCGCCTGGGCGGCCGCCTTCTCCGCCGCCTCGCGCTCCTCCCGCGCTTCGCGGGCGTTCCCCTCTGTGGCCTCCCTGAGATTGGTGCGGGGGTCCACGCGGCGGGAGCTCGAAGAACCTCCAGCCGGCCCCACGACGGAGCCGCCCGGACCCCGCTCAAGGGAAAGCGGCGCCCTGTCCAGCAAGCGAGAAAAAGTTAAGAAGAATATTCGAAGAGAAAGAGAATGATGACGAGCATGCGGCAAGGCAATTGAAGACTTACGCTGAGACCGCCTGAGGCTACTTCACCGCCTTGCGGAAGCAGGCCGCTTCCGCAGCCGCCTCGTCTCGCTTGGTCGCCGCGGTGGAGGCTTTGGACTTCTTCGGCCGACTGCCGAAGAGGCCTGAAGCGGCCCGGCGCTTCTGTGCGCCGCCGCCGGCAGCCGGCGCGATAGATGAGCCCACGCCCTGATGGTCGGCCGCCGGCTGGCGACGCGGGGCGACTTCGGCTTTGAAATCGTCCGGCCAGTCCTCGAAGCTCGCGGTGAACCTTGAGCCTCCGGGCTCGGCGCTGTCCCCCACGACGGCGTCTTCCATGGCGGCCGCCCCCAAGTCCGAGTCGTCAACGTCGTCCACCGTGCGGTCGGGGGCATATTGGCGTTCAATCCCTGCCGCCCCGGCCGGCGGCGCAAGAAGAGGGTTCTGCTCAAAAGAACCGACTGGTCAGAGGCCGGCCGTCATGAAGCCGGCTGACGACAAAAAGAAGATGGAGAGAGAAGCTTACCACGGGCGGGGGATTGGCACGAGATTACGGCACATTGCCGTATTGCCAGTCCCCGGCGAGCTTGCAGTTGGCGATGTAATTAACCATGAGCGCCACCTCCACGTGGGGCATTTCCCATGTGCTCAGCCGGCTTGGGTCGAAGCGGCCGCTCATCTGACACATCATATGGGGCCGGCTTTGCAGAGGAAGAATCCGGCGCTCCACGAAGGCGGCCACCAAGTCGGCCCCGCGCAGGCCTTCCGACTGAATCATCACCCGAAGCCGGGAGATGGCGGCGTTCCCGGTCGGAGACAGTGACCGGGACCGAAACTCCACGAGGGCTGCCTCCCAGCCGGCGGGCCGGCTACGTAAGCCGGCAGGTTGATGTATTCTCCTTGATCAGCGACGTTCTTCACGTAGAAGTATGATCTCTGCCAGACCTTCACCGACTGGATTAGGGGGATGGACGGGAACGGATTGTTCTCACTTGCCCTCCTCATGGCGATGAAGGCCCCGCAGGGTGCGGGCACGCCGGTGACGACGGTGCCGAGTTTGCTCTGGAAGAACTCTCCCCAGAGCTCCAGCGTGGGGAGCAGCCCCAAGAAGCCTTCGCAGAGGGAGACGAAGGCCGACAGCAGCATCACCGCATTGGGCGTGAGGTGATGCGGCTGGAGGTTGTAGAACTCCGGGAAGGAGCGCAGAAATCCGCTCGCCGGAAGGCCGAAGCCGCGCAGGCAGTGCGAGCGGAAGACGACCCGCTCGCCCTCCTCCGGCGCCGGCGAGATCTCCTTCTCCGGCGCCAGGCGGACCTATACGAGGTCGGCGCCGGGCAGGCGGCGAGTCTGGCGGAGGAACTCCACATGGTCTTCATGGACGTTGGAGCCGTCCCACGAGCTTGGCAACGCCATGGGAGCAGGACGATGTTGGGGTGGTGTGATGGGAAGCTGCGACGGCAGCGAGAGGAAGAAACGAGGATTAGGAGGGGCGGAGCGAGAGAGAGCGTGCGAACCTCTGTCGCTCTCCCTCCTCCCCCTACTTATAGGCTCGCGTGGCGGAGCCGATGAGGCGCGGCGTGGGGAAGCGTGGGGATCGATCGTGCCCACTCCCCACGTCCCGCGATTATTGAGCCTTAACGGCGAAACAAAACTGCCTCGGGAAGGCGAGCGGCCCCGGTGGGCCACGGAAGATCCGCGCCCGGACCAAGGCTCGCGAGTGGCGGGCCCGGGCCTGCGGCGGCGTCCCGTCGCGCGCGTGCGCTCGCAGGATCTCGCTGCCACGTGGTCGCGGGAGGGCCCGTGGTCAGCACGCAGGTCCCCCCCTCCTCCCGCCTACAAGACGCGGGGCTCTCTGAAGTCGGCATACGCCCGAAAAGCCGGCTCTTCAGGATGGGAAGCTGACCAAGCTTCTCGTCCCCCTGCTCGCCTCGGAGCTCGATCAGCTTCGGGGACTACTGTCGGAGTAAATAGCCATGGGTAGCCTAGCCGGCTTCCCCTGGCCCTTCTAAAAAAATTACGAGCCCGCCCGGCTCTCAAGAATCCAAGACATGGGGCCACCTTCCCCTTGCTGGCTGCCACCCAGGCCGGCTTTCGGAAGGCGGTCCGACTTTAGCCCTCATGAGAGGGCCGACTCCAAGAAGCCGGCCATGAGAAGGCCAACTCCAAGAAGCCGGCTCCCATAAAGCGGTCGAGACCGTACCCTCAAAGTTTGCACCCACCTAACGGCGGTGCGATGGGGCGTGGCTACAGTGAAGCCTGCCATCCCCGAATCCCGGAGCACGCCTGGCACAGTGCGCCGTACGGAGTAGGCATGACCCGTCCGACGCGACACTGTTGCCATGTTGACTTCGGTGTCACCCACGACGGGCCGCCGGCATGCCCACAGATGGTGGGCCCCTTTGAGCAGAGAGATGCCCGAAGGCGGCCACGCCCCCAACCAGTCGGCCCAAGACAGAGCCGGCTCCCCGCAGCCGGCTTGCCGCCTCCCTCGAAGAGGACGCCCCATTAAGGAGACAAGACGCGGTGAGGCTACAGCGATCGCCTGACAGGCGGCGGTACAGTAGCCGCGCCTACCACGACGAAGCCCACGTCAACAAGATGGAGCCACAGTAAACAGCCGCCAACCAGGCCCTGGACAGCGGGGCCTGGCTGTCGACCAAGGGGCCGGCAGCCGGCGGGACCCACCAGTCGGCGGGCCCCAGCAGCCGGCGCGGAAGCCGGCGAGCGCAGTCACAGACGGCTGGGCCCCGCGCTCAGTCGGATTACCATTGTACCCCCGGGGGCTAGGCCTATATAAACCCCTCGGGGCACCCATGCAAAGGGTTCGACCCCTTGCTAGTTATAGACACTACACAAGGAGAAGAAGCAGGCTAGCCGTGCCCTTCTTCCTCCTCCCACCAAACAGCTCAAGGAGCGTTGTGTAGCTACTTGATTCATCTAGTGAACATGCAGATACCCCGCAGAGCAGCAGTAGGGGTGTTATCTCCACGGAGAGCCCCGAAGCTGGGTAAGATCCGCCGCTGTGCATGTCTTCGCCTTATCCCGTTTCCAGGCACCGGCGATGTCTTACTGGCTCCCACAATGATAAGCCACCCGTTGGCATATGTCGCACCTACCACCCGACAGGGTAGTAATGTACTTGTTCAAATGATATTCATTCAAAATCTCAAGCATCACAATTTTCCACTCATGAAAGAACTCTCCATCAAGTATAGGTACTCTACGTCTAATATTCCCCAACATAGACTCGTCAATCTTCCTCCAAAGGTGTTTAAACCAAGGTAATGAAGACCAATGCTCTGATACCAATTGAAAGGATCGAGAAGAGGTGTCTAGAGGGGGTGAATAGACTCTTAACAAAGAAAAGTAGCAGTTTTTAATTTCTTCAAGTTAAGGTGGAGTTTTAGCACAAGTTTAAACATTCACAATACATTCAAGCAAGCATGGCAAGAGTATATGAGCAGCGGAAAGTAAAGCATGCAATTTGCAAGAAAGTAAAGGGATGGGATTGGAGTGTGCAAACGCAATTGAAGACACGGAGATTTTGGCGTGGTTCCGATTGGTGGTGCTATCATACATCCACGTTGATGGAGACTTCAACCCATGAAGGGTAACAGTTGCGCGTGTCCATGGAGGGCTCCACCCACGAAGGGTCCACGAAGAAGCAACCTTGTCTATCCCACCATGTCCATCGCCCATGAAGGACTTGCCTCACTAGGGTAGATCTTCATGAAGTAGGTGATCTCCTTGCCCGTACAAACTCCTTGGTTCAACTCCACAATCTTGACGGAGGCTCCCAAGTGACACCTAACCAATCTAGGAGACACCACTCTCCAAAAGGTAATAAATGGTATGTGTTGATGATGAACTCCTTGCTCTTGTGCTTCAAATGATAGTCTCCCCAACACTCAACTCTCTCTCACTGATTTGGATTTGGTGGAAAGATGATTTGAGTGGAAAGCAACTTGGGGAAGGCAAGAGATCAAGATTCATATGGTTGGAATGGAATATCTTGGTCTCAACACATGAGTAGGTGGTTCTCTCTTAAAAAATGAATGTTGGAAGTATAGGCATGTTCTGATGGCTCTCCTTACTAATGAAGGAACGGTGGAGGGGTATATATAGGCTCCACACAAAATCTAACCGTTACACACAATTTACCAAACTCGGTGGGACCGAATCAGAAAACTCGGTCAGACCGATTCAGTTCATAATGTGACCGTTAGGCATTTTTGGTGGGACCGATATGATCAACTCTGTGGGACCGATGTGTTAGGGTTAGGGTAAAACCTCATCTCGGTTTAACCGATTACACAAACTTGGTGAGACCATTTTGGTAATAAGCAAAACAAAGAGTTGGTCAGGCAAACTCGGTGGGACCGATTGCTTATCTCGGTGCGACCGAAATAATTGCAACAGGCAACAAAGAGTTTGCAAGCCCATCTCGGTGAGACCGAGATCCCATCGGTGAGACTGAATTGATTAGGGTTTCTGGCAGTGGCTATGTCAAGTGAACTCGGTGGCGCCGGATGGATCAAATCTATAGGGCCGAGTTTGACTTTTGGTTTGGGACGTATGTGGATTTGAGAAAGTGTTTGAGGGCTTTGGAGGATATCACTAAGCACTTTGAGCTAGCAAGCCATTAAGCAACAGCTCATCCCCTTTTAATAGTATTGGCTTTCCTAAGGACTCAATGTGATCTTGGATCACTAAACTAAAAATGTAGAGCCTTGAGCCTTTGAGCTTGAGCCAATCCTTTTTCCTTAGCATCTTGAAGGGGTTCCACATCCTCTTGTCCACGCCACTCCATCTGTTGGACTTGTCTGAAATATACTAGATAAAACATTAGTCCAACAAGAGATATGTTGACATTAATTACCAAAACCACCCAGGGAGCACTTGTGCTTTCATACGATCATGGTGACTGTCATCTATGAAAGATGGCAATTTGTCGAGTTCCCAACCGCTCTTGGGATTACATGAACTATGAAGTTGTTGATATCTTCGACAAGCTTGTTTCCGTCCTTGCTTCCACGACTCGATAGATATTGCTCAAAAATCAATTTTTGTACACGGATGAGTACTATGATACAATTCAATACGAGGGTCTTGTGTTTGCTGCCACCACTCATGCCACTGTTTTTGCATGGAATCCTTATGGTTTTGGTACGTTTGTCTTCCAGTGTAATTATAATTGTTTCATCCACATGCATGCGGGTTAGCTAGCTAGTTTCCCTTTACTAATTAACCTTCTTGTGTTTCCAAGGTCCTGTGAACATTCCACCACCTATACTTGACAATTTTTATTGCCAAGGGGGGATGATGATGGTGATGATCACGAGCATGAGGACGAGCAGGACCCATATACTCAGTGGCGCCTGGCAACTTATTCCGATGGATCACCTCTTCTTGTCTGTATACAGGGCACTGCTAATGTTACTAAGGAAGCAGGTCTTGTCTCGCATGGTTGCACTCTCCGGACCTATTGCAACATCTGTTTCAGGGTATTCGGGATGGATACTAGTATGCTAGCACCAACACCTTCTCCCTGATTCAGTATTGATAGTCTTGGAGAAAACTCGCTCTTCCTTGGACAAAACTATCCAATCATGGTGAAAGGCGATCCAGTTGTTGTTGACACAATGTTACTACCATTTATGAGAAGCAATTGTATCTATACCTTGGACATTGCTATGCTTCCCTACCGTGGCTATCACAATATTGGTATCGAAATAGGCCGCTTCAGCCTGGTGATCAGTCCAGCGTTGGTCTCGAGATTGACAGTAGCCATCCTGTAACATCCCAAATTTTCAATTTGGAATGTTATACATTAGGTCATCACTGCATGTCATATTTTATTTGCTTTTGGCCTGATCCAGAAATTCTATGCAACTCAAGGACCCACAGAGAGAGTTGGGGATTTCGTTATTTTCATATTCGGGTTTTTCTCAAATTTTGAAAATAGGATCATTGATTTTATTTATTTTATCTTCAATTATTTCTATAATAAAAACAAGTGAGAGGGAATAAAATGACTTTCCCAAAATAAAGAAATATTGAGGATTTAATAAAAAATCAAATAAGATTTATTTTGGAGTTTTTGCTATTTTATTTGAATTTAGGAAAAATTGTATGTTTTCAAAACTGCATTTTAGGGCCAAGAAAATGTTCATCATGTTCTAAATATTTTATTTAGACAGTGAAAATTTGTTTTGGCATTTTTAGATTTCTATTTATTTTTCTAGGATTTTTTCTTAGTTCAACGGAATTATTATTAAAAATACCTCCCGCGCGCCCGACTGGGCCGACGCCTAGCCGAGCCAGGCCGGCCCGCCCGCGCCACCGCCTCCCCGTCCCGTGCCGCCGCCGGACTCGGGAGAGTCCGAGCCGCCGCCGCCCGACCCCCTTCCCAAGTCGGAGCCGCCGCCGCCTCTCCCCCTTTAAATACCACCCGGGGCCCCCCTGGAGCCCCGAGTCGCCGTCGCCGCAGCCCCTCGCCGCCCGCGCCGCCACTTGCCGCCGCCCCGCTGCCTTGCGCCGCCGCCGCCAGGAGCCGCCGGCCCGCCACCCCACGCCGCCCACCGCCACCAGAACCCCGCCGGAACACCGCCGGACCTCGCCAGAGCCCGAGCCGAGGAAGCCGCCCGCCGCCCCGGTTTTTCTAAAGAAACCGATCCTTTTTTAGAAAACCCTAGACTCGTTTTTTTATAAATAGATCGGTTTTATCGGTTCTTTTGTTTAGCGAGCGTTCGCTTGTTCGTTCGTTTTAACAAACGCGTTCACCATTTAGTTTCAGATAACGAACGTTTGTTCGTTAATCTGTTCGTCAGTTTTTCTTTTTCTCGGATTTTCCGCGATTATTTCTGATCCGATTTTCGTTTTAGTTTATCTTTTCGCTCGTTTATCGGAATCAGGCGATTCAAGTGCCTGGAGTTTCGTCTCGAAACCCTCTTTCTCTTTAACCAACTCAAACAATTTTTATTTACATCTATAAAATTTGACCTAGATCTAGATTAGTAAATGAAGTTTGTTTCTTTTGTTGTTTGACTTTTGTTGCTTCGTTTGATTTGATTCTTTTTGCAAACTGGAGTTCTGAAGTTGAACTTTCTGGTTAGATCTCTTATTTGAGTTTTACCCATGCATTACTTGAGTACTTATTGTATGCTTGTTTGTTTGCGATAGAGTACCCGGAGTGCTCCGCTTGCTACTTTGAATCTCTAGGTTTCGCGGATCATCAGCAAGGCAAGTAACACTTTGATCATACCTCTTTACTACCCAGTTTTATTGCATTAGATCAATCCTCAAACAATTGCATGATTAGGATCTAATTAAATTGTGGGTTTTGGGAAGTAGATGAGGTAGTACCTATTACCTGTTTTATTATCAAACCCTTGGGAATTACTTCTACGTTTGCTTATGCCATGCTATGCTAGTAGACGTGGATTGGGTGAGTGTATCCATGACAGATGTGAGATTGTTAATTAATGGTTTATTTAAGGTGGCAACTTTAATACACATCTGGGTGGATTGAGGCACCTGGGTATTCCAGCGATTGCCTGTTTTTCTTGATGGACCGCCACCCAGGAAAAAAGGGATCATGAGATTATTCATACTAGAAACTTCCGTGTGCAGCCACAAGCTACTATGGGCTCTAGCATAGTTGACTAAGTTGTGCGAACTCTTACAGTGGTAGACTAGCAGATGTAGGGGATGTAGGTTGGTACTGTCTACCCGATCATAAGGTGCTAGCGCTTCTGAAAGACTATGTCTCGGTCATCCGTTTCTCAAACACCATGTAGTGCGAGAATCCCAACGGAGGATATCGAGTCTTGTGGGGAAAAGTGCGCAAACCTCTGCAGAGTGTATAAACTAATCATGGTTAGCCGTGTCCCCGGTTATGGACGTCTTCAGTATCTAGTACTTGGATTATCATGTGAATCTCATCATGTTACTTTAATTAATACTGTTGGGTTTTAATGATGATACTTAATTGGGATTGAGAGGATGTCTATCTTCTCAATGTTTAACAACCACCATGATAGTTAAATCAAATTTATACCTTTGCAATAGGGAAAAATTGGCTTTACGTAAAACTGTAACCATAGAGCTTTCCACCAGCCATATATATGTATTATAGCTTTATTCTTACATTACTCTCTATGTGTTACATTGCCATCATATTCCATGTGCTGACCCATTTTCGGGCTGCAACGTTCATGTTGCAGACTTTTCAGACGACGAGTAAGGTGCCTTTAGGTCATGGTTTTATACTCAGTGATGCTGTTGGAGTTGATGGACTCACTTATCTTCCAAGCCTTCCGCTGTTATCGTTATTAGATGGCCTTAAGCCATATTTATTGTAATAAGTTCTCTTTTGAGACATTCGATGTAATAAGTGTGTGATTGCTACTCTGTTATAAATCCTTCAAGTACTGTGCGTGTCAACATTACTGATCCAGGGATGACACTAAAGCACAGAGATGGACTGTTTGAGGTCTGGTCGCTACATAGCCCTTCCTAGAGAATCACTTCAGGTTCAAAGCAAGTGTTTCCAACGCCGACGAGTGGTTGAGATGAATTTCATTTCATCTATTTCTTATTTGTTGTGTGAGAAAAACTTTACTTTACTAGAATGTTTTGTTGGAAATGATCTATAATCCAACATGTATACTCGTTGTCATTGTGGGTTGATGACTTGTTGTATGTAATCAATGGTACATTTGCATATGCATCCATCAACTCATGCCTGCTAGTGGTGTCCATATGAACAGTGCTAGAGATTTTAGTTGCAAAAATTAGATAGTGCTAGTGATTTTTTGCTACATATTTTGACAAATCGTAGTGTTACAAGGTTGACAAATGGCAATGTTACTAGATAAACAAATGTCAATCTTTCCAGTTTGACAAATGGCAACATACCCAATATGACAAATGCAAATCTTACCCAATTGTTTCTACGTGGTTGCACACGGGTCATCCAAAACAACCGTTTGCGTTGAAGGGATGCACAAATCCTGCACTGTGAATTTTTCCTTGACTTAAGGGGGAAGACCATAGCTCTCACTTTGCATACAGGTGTTCTATCTAAAACGTTTGCAATCAAGAGCTGCACAAATCCTGCTCGACACATTTTCCCTTGGCTTCCTGGGGAAGCTGTCGGTTTGCATATGGGTGTTCTAACTAAAATGTTTGCGATGAGTGTTTTATATTTAAAAACCATTGACGTTATTTTCAAAAGAAAATCATTTGATAAGTCTGTACATTAAGAGAGAGAAAACACAAGTTCGTTCAAACCATATCTTTCATTCAGTCACACTAAAAATTTATATTCATATGATCGAGAATTCGAGATACAGTATTAAACCCCAAAAAAAACTATATCCGGCGGCGGTGGAGGCGGCGTGCCATGCTGTCATTGTCGTTTTCGTCCTCCAGGACGCTGTTGTTGAAGTCTTCAAGGTAGCACAAAATGTTCTTCACTTGTAAATCAAACATCATGTCGTCGCGCGATCGACGGGCAGGGCGCGAGAGGACGACAACTAGCATCGCTAAGAGGTAGCAGTCGACGGCAGAGTCCCATGCCGCTGAGGGGGCGCGCGCACGGGCACCGGCGCGACGAGTGCAGCCAAACGCACGGGGACTGGCGCCGGAGGTGGGTGGAGGGGCATGCAGGGGCACGGGCGCAGCGGGTGCAGCCAAACGAATGAGGCCCAGCGCCAGGTGGGTGGAGGGGTGCGCACAGGCACGGGCGCCGGCACTGGCATGTACATGAGCTCGTGCGGGACCGCAGAGACCTCGCTGACGCCCGCGGCTTCCAGCTCTGTGATAGTGCTCGGTGACCAGCCCGTCAATGCTACGGGGATGGTCGCTAGCACGGGCGCGGGGATGGGAGATGGGACAGGAGCGGGGGAAGCAACCGTCGCGGCCAGCTCGTTCAGGTCCATGTCCATGAGGCCCCATTCCTCCTTATTTTCTATCTCCTCCGGCTCGGAGTCGACTTCACCAAACTTGAAGACTAGTGGCAGATGATCATTTTGTGCCATGGAGTTGGTGGAGGTCTGCGGGAGGGAGGGGAATGGGAGGCGAATAGTAAGGTCGCCTGTATTAAACAGCGGCTCAGGCACCATTAATGGAGAGCAAGGTGGGCGGCCATGGAAGTCAAAGGGCTCGCTTCCCAGTGAGCCTACGGAGCGGACAACTCGCACGCTTCCCGGTGAGCCTGCGCGTTGGAGGACAGCTTGCACGCCTCTCGGTCAGCCTGCGCACCAGACTCCGCTCGCACGGCTCCCGTTCAGTCAAGCAACTATCCGCACAGCACCTCCTATAGCTATTAAAACGAAGACATGTGGCTTCACGTGAATGGTTAACAGAACACACACAATTTGAATTATACAAACGTTTGAGATATTAAAGTGGCAGCTATTTTTTTCAAAATGCCTTTGTTGGCTGTTATTCGAGTGCGCTTTCTCTCAAAATGGACATGAAAAATACCACAACATGTTGGGTGCCATTCCATGATAGCATGCCAAGTTTCATGAATTTCAGACGAGTTTTGGATTTACTAGAATTTAAAAACAAAGTATCTCAACTTGCCGGCAATCAACGGTGCCCTGGTGTTTGAAATTCATTCTCATTTCTTGCATGGGACCTAAGCATGCACCCAAGGACACAGATTTGATTTTCCAACCAATTTATATGCACTAGAGCATGTGCATGTAGTTCAAATTTGAATTATGCACATAAAATGCCTAGAAAAGCCAGTTAATGTATAAAAATATCCTAACGAACCCCAATAATTCCAAATTTTAACACAACACTCCTGCTGTTCTATGTTGACACTATAAAAAAAATTGAAATTAATAAGAGGCAGCGGATATCGTTTTATCCCCAAAGGTGGGACGTTCCCTACCGAAACCATCAGGCTTGTTGTGAGAAGCTCTGGTTTGTGAGAAACTTATACCCAAACCTGCCCCAAATGGGACAAAAAATTTACCACGGCATGTTGATGCCGCTCAATGATAGCATAGCAAGTTTTGTGAGAAGCATATCCCCAAACCTGCCCCAAGTGGGACAAAAATTTTACCACGGCAAGCTGATGCCGCTCCATGATAGCATGCCAAGTTTCATGAATTTCATATGAGCTTTGGATTTACTAGAATTTAAAAACCAGGTATCTCAATGTTTGTGGCCGAGTGACCGTGGCAGGTTGTTTGACATTCATTCCAATTTCTTGCATGGGACCTAAGCATGCAACCATGGACACATATTTGACTTTTCAACCAATTTATATGCATTAGAGCATGTGCATGTAGTTCAAATTTGAATTATGCACATAAATGCATTGAAAACTCAATTAATGCATAAAAATGTCCAAGCGAACCCCAAAAAATCCCAAAAATTGACACAACACTCCTATTGTTCTATGTCGACACGAGAAATTTTTTGAAAGCAATAAGAGGCAATGGATATCGTTTCGTCCCAAAGGTGGGACGTTCCCTACCGAAACCATCAGGCTTGTTGTGAGAAGTTCTGGTTTGTGAGAAGCATATCCCCAAACCTGCCCCAAATGGGACAAAAAATTTACCACGGCATGTTGATGCCGCTCCATGATAGCATGCCAAGTTTCATGAATTTCAGACGAACTTCGGATTTACTAGAATTTAAAAATCAGGTATCTCAATGTTTGCGGCCGAGTGACGGTGGCAGGGTGTTTGACATTCATTCCCATTTCTTGCATGGGACCTAAGCATGCAACCAAGGGCACAAGTTGGAATTTTCAACCAATTTATATGCATTAGAGCATGTGCATGTAGTTCAAATTTGAATTATGCACATAAATGCATTGAAAACTCAATTAATGCATAAATATGTCCAAACGAACCCCGAAAAATCCCAAAAATTGACACAACACTCCTGTTCCATGTTGACATGAGAAAAATTTTGAAAGCAATAAGAGGCAATGGATATTGTTTCATCCCCAAAGGTGGGACGTTCCCTACAGAAACAATCAGGCTTGTTGTGAGAAGCTCTGCTTTCTGAGAAGCATATCCCCAAACCTGCCCCAAATGGGACAAAAAAATTACCACGGCAAGCTGATGCCGCTCCATGATAGCATGCCAAGTTTCATGAATTTCAGATGAGCTTTAGATTTACTAGAATTTAAAAACCAGGTATCTCAATGTTTGTGGCCGAGTGACGGTGGCAGGGTGTTTGACATTCATTCTCATTTCTTGCATGGGACCTAAGCATGCAACCAAGGGCACAAATTTGATTTTTCAACTAATTTATATGCATTAGAGCATGTGCCTATAGTTAAAATTTTAATTATGCACATGAATGCATAGAAAACTCAGTTAATGCAGAAAAATGCCCAAGCGAACCCCGAAAAATCCCAAAATTTGAGACAACACTCGTGTTGTTCTATGTTGACATGAGTAACTTTTTGAAAGTAAGAAGAGGAAACATATATCGTTTCGTCCCCCAAGGTGGCACGTACCCTACCGAAACCATGAGGCTTGTTGTGAGAAAAGCTCTGGTTTGCGAGAAGCTTATACCCACACCTGCCCCAAATGGGCCGATATTTTTACGACGACATGTTGCTACCGTTCCATCATATCATGTCAATTTTCATGAATTTCAGACAAGTTTTCGATTTACTAGAATTTTATAACCATGTATCTCAATGTTAGCGGCCAAGCGATAGTTCAAGGTGTTTGACATTCGTTCTCATTTCTTGCATGTGACCTAATCTTGCAACCAAGGACAAATATTGATTTTGCAACCCGTTTTTATGGACGGAGCATGGGCATGTAGTTCAATTTTGAATTATGCACATAAATGCCTAGAAAACTCAATTAACGTATAAAATTGTCCAAACGATCCCCAAAAAATATCCAAAATTTAACACGACACTCCTGTTGTTCTATGTTGACACCAGGAAAAAAATTGAAAGGAAGAAGAGGCGACGAATATCATTTTGTCCACAAAGGTGACATGTTTCCCTAACGGAACTATGAATCTTTCTTGTGAGGAGCTCTAGTTTGTGAGAAGCTTATACCACAATGTGCTCCAAATGGGACAATATTTTTTACCCCAGCATGTTGATGCCATTCCATGATAGCATACCAAGGTTCATGAATTTCAGACGGGTTTTGGATTTACTAGAATTACAAAAGCAAGTACCTCAACCTTTGCTGGAGAGCCACCGTGTTGTGGTGTTCGAAATTCGTCCCCATTTCTTGCATGGGACATAAGCATAAACCCATGGACACATATATGATTTTACAACCCATGTTGGTGCACCGGAGCATGTGCATGTGCTTTAATTTTGAAGTGTGCACCTGAAATGGCTAGAAAACCAATTTAATGTATAAAATTTCCAAACGAACCCTGAATAATTCCATTTTTTTACGACACACATATAGTTGCATGTTCACTACAGATAAAAGGTCTAGCAATTCAAACACCGTCCATTGCCACTGTGACCCCATTACGTAATTCAAATCAAGACGAAAAATCAAGTAGATCCCACACAGTTTATTATCACCAACCATGTGAGACGCAACACAAAATATCTTGGAGCACCATCGGATTATAGTACACATACGGCTTACGCAAGAAGGTGCGACGGCTACAGTCCGCAGCCCGCTCTGAATAAGAGACTATGTCTGATGACACTTTGCGCCAGTTTTTTCGCTGAAGCGATTCCAAATTTTCGGCTTCCGCGGAAATATCTACCTGCCCGCCCCCTCCCCCTTACCAAAATCCACATTTTCCCTATTTTCGCCTTCCTTTTCAAGTTCAAACCTTCACTCCTTGCTTGTAGCGCCGCCTCCTCGCCGGCGACCCTCCTTCACGCTGCTCGGCCTTGCCTATCCAGGCAGGTAATCCACACCCGACCCCCATCATCTTCCTCCTTCCACATCCCACATGCCCCGATCGCCGGCCCGAGCGTGACACCGTCCACCCAAATCACCGACCCCTCCACCAAATAAGCGCCACCCTAAGCCATGATGCACGCAGTATAGCCAGGATCTCAAGGAGCATTTGGTAGTGGAGAAGCAAATCGCGGCACACATGTGGGTGAGGTCGTGATGGCTGCCATTTGTGCCGACCCCTAGATCTTGGAGGAGCACCTTGCCGTTGAGGCCACCGTCGATGCCTCGCACGCCAACGCCGCGACGCGGTTGGCTGCTTTAAACGATAGTCCGTGGCATTTTCTTGAGGCCACCGTCGGTGCCTTCGACGAAGACTACGAGGTGTTTTGTCAGCATGCACGTGGTTATCTCATCTCGAGAGCCAGCAGGTTGGTGCCCGGAGCGGCTCAGGCAACCCACCACTACAACTAGGGCACCCACGATGCGGAGGCCTCACCCTCTGACATGTCCAAGGAGCCAATCGTCATCGATATCTCCGACAATGAGGAGTATCTTGTCTTATTACCTCACTATGAGGACCCATGTTCAGTTTGCTAGCTACTGCCTTTCCTTAACAAATTCTAGTGAATTGCGCTATCTACTTTGACCATGCAATCTTCTTCTCTAGTGTATATGTTCTATATGTCGTGTAATGTGGTGTTCAGTTAACTGGTTGGTTCAATTTTGCAAATGTGATGTTCAATTCTTCAAGGTGCAATTTTCCAAGTTGTCAAGCACGCTTGGTTTGTTAACTGTCTGATCTTCTATTAGGAGTATGTTATATTGTGCAATGTGCTGCTCAGTTAATGTTTGGTTCATTTATTGTGGTGTTTAGTTAACTGTTTGGTTCAATTCTGCAATGCGATGTTCAATTGTTATGGGTGCATTCTGTTATTGTATACCATGTGAGAAATAAATCGAATTTGGCTGTACTAAATACATGAGAAACAAATACAATTTCTATATTTCCAAGTTGTTAAGCATGCTTGGTTTGTTTAACTCTCCGATCTTCTGTTAGCTAGGAGTATGTTATATTGTGCAATGTGGTGCTCAGTTAACGTTTGGTTCATTTTTTTGTGGTGTTTAGTTAACTGCACATGCATGGTCCGTTGTCTAATAACACATTACTGTGCAATTGCAGGAACCATTCTAATATTTAGGTTTTTAACAATTTGGTCTTGCACATGTAGGTCCTGCTGTCAGAGGTTTTGACCCACTATTCGACCCTTTTGCATATGGGGAAATGATTTGTCCATAAATATCAATCAAGTCAAGAAACTCAGAAAGATTGTTAGGATAAAGAAATTAGCGACAAAAAAACAACAAGATCTTTGTCTACACAATGAAGAAGACATCAGTTCACTACAAGATGGTACTAACTATTATACCTTGCCTTTTTTTATTCCTTTGCCCCATTTCCAATATAGAGAAGATATTTATGCACATCTTTGTTTTCAGGCCTTTCCAGAGCAGTTCACTGACGATTACCTCTCAAACCACCTCTATGGTCAGGAGGCGCGGAAGGTTTTCATACAACACCCACGGTTCAATATTGAAGTATTTCTGAAGAGGCCGAAGGACGGACGGTCAATCATCCACAGGCACTGGCCTAAAGTTGCAAAGACCTTCAACATGAATGAAGGCTCAATATTCGCCTTCCTCTTCAGCAGTTTTCCAGATGAGATGCATTTGTCTATATACCGTCTATGATGCTAATTTCGAAAGGTTCTACGTTTTGCATGTGAAACTTGGTGCTGGTGCAGTTGTGTAATGGGGTAGCTGAGTGCTGAAGCTATATCATGTTGTACTCTGATGTATTTCAATTATAAAATCTTGCTTCCTTAATATGGAAATGAAATATATTATGTGCTTAATATGAATGTCAATTAGATTAATAAATGGATTATTAATAATAGGGCAATTAGCCTGCTAATGGCGAATTAGCCTGCTAATTGGGTTTTGCTATTGCAAATGGTTATTGAGAAAATACCGTGGGCGATGACCTCAGGCAATGCACACAGTTTCTAGGAATAAACCATGTTGGATCAATGAACAATCACACAAGACCTTCTCTTGAAAACTGTTTGTGTTAGGCCACCTTGCGCAAACGTTTACCACATAAAAACTGTGTGTGATGGACAGCCTTTGCCACATAGTTTCTTCTACGCACCGTGTGTGATTCATTCAATAACGCAAATGATAAAATTATTAATATCGTGTGCAATGGTAATGCTATCACAAACGATTTAACGGGGAAAATTATGTGTGATGTACCTGGGAACGGAAACGTTTTCCTTGGAGCGGCTGTGTGGGATGTACATACGAACGGAAACATTTAGCGGGGACTGAATGTGTGAGATGTACTTGCGACCGGAAACAATTTCGCCTGTATAATTGTATTTTTAGCTCTACTATACGTATTTCCGTATTTGAGCGCTCGTCGGTCGCACACGACCTCATTTTGTCGAGCGTGTGTGCCAGGAGCGCATATCCCCGACAGTTTCTGAGTCGTGTGGGAAGGACCCCCTATCGCCGTCACTCACTAGGCGACGGTTCCAAATGCCATCGTGGAAAGGGGTCAAAAAACCGTTTGTATAGCACCGACGCGTACCAGTGTCCCCTTGTGTCGAATCAATAAATTTGGGTTGAATACTCTACCCTCGAAAATTGTTGCGATCCCCTATACTTGTGGGTTATTAGGGACATCCAAAAATAATTGAACAATATTCTCAAAGACTTAACACTAATGTACCTAGTCCTTCTAAGAAGAAAAAGAAAAATTATAGGACTTTGCATACCCTAGTGAACCTGAGATAGAAAAACCTCCTGAAGCTAATAATGATGTTTCTATTTCTGATGCTGAAACTCAATCTGGTAATGAACACTCACCTTCTGAAATGAAAAATATAATGATGAGGTTCATGAAGACACCCAACCAAACAATGATAAAGAACCAAATAATGATGTTGACATAGAACCAGTTGTTGATCTTGATATATAACCCACAACCCAAGAATAGAAGATATAATAAAGATACTTTGTTGCTAGAAAACATAGTAAGGAAAGAGAACCATGGGTTCAAAAACCTATGCCCTTTCCACCCAAATCAACTAATAATAAAGATGATGAAGAGTTTGAACACTTTGCTGAAATGCTTAGGCCAGTCTTTTTGCGCACTCGTTGACTGATATCTTAAAGATAGCACCTTATGCAAAATATATGAAAGACATCATCTCTAATAAAAGAAAGATATCTGAAGCAGAAATCTCCACCATGCTTTCTAATTATTCTTTTGAGGATGGAGTACCTAAGAAACTTGGAGATCCTGGAATACCAACTGTACCTTGCTCCATCAAAAGAAACTATGTTAAAACTGCTTTGTGTGATTTAGGAGCGGGTGTTAGTGTTATGCCTTTCTCTTTATACAAAAGACTTGATTTGAATAAACTCACACCTACTGAAATATCTTTGCAAATGGCTGACAAATCAACTATCGTACCTATCGGTATTTGTGAGGATGTGCCTGTTGTTGTTGCAAATGTTACTATCTTAACTGACTTTGTTAGACTTGAGATGCCCGAGGACGACAATATGTTGATTATCCTTGGTAGACCCTTCTTGAATACTGCAGGGGCTGTTATTGATTGCAATAAAAGCAAGATCACTTTTCATATCAATGGTAATGAGCATACGGTGCACTTTTCGAAGAAAAAATTCCAAGTGAATGGTATTAATGTTATTGAAAAATCTCCCACACTCACTATTGGAAGTTTTCAACTACCTCTACCTACTGCCAAAAAGAAATATGAAATGATTATTGTTGGGGACGCGCATATCCCCATTGAGGTAACCTAGTGTTTTACGAAAGTTCTTCGGTTTCATGCTAACCGAAAGTGGTTGTTAATAAGACTTGATCAACCTTATTAATGGATCATTTTTGAGAGGTATGAAGTTGATGAATTTAGTAGCCACTACCTTATGCCTTTACCTTTTGCTTTCTGTTTTTCTTAGTTAAATAAAATAAAATGCCATGTTTTATCTGTTTTATGAATTCCCCGCGCAATAAAAAATGCCCCAAAATAAAAGTTTTCAGAATGCCCTGAAAATTTAATACGATTTTTTTTATTTTTCCTGATTTTTTATGCAAATAACATCACGAGTGCACCAGGTGGGCACAACCCACCTGGGCACGCCAGCAGCTCCAGGTGCGCCCTGGTGGGGTGTGGCCCCCACACGGGCCCCCTCACTTAACTCTTTAGCCCATGTCATCACCTACCTCCAGAAAAAAATCACCATTGCTCTCTCTCTCTCTCTCCCGTGTTCTTGCTCTCAAACCCGTGGATTTCGATCTCTTTGCTCAAAGCTCCGTTTCCAAAACTATTTCGAGGGATTGCTACTTGGTATGTGACTCCTCCATTGGTCCAATTAGTTTTTTCTTTAGTGGTTTATATTTTGAATAATTAGCTACTCTTAGTGCCGCTGTAGATGAGCTTGCATGTTGAATTCCTAGAGTTCTAAGTAGTTTGAATGCTTGATCAATCTTGTGAAGTTTTGTTGACAAAAATATTATGGACTAAAATTTCAGAATTTTCTTCATAGGAAAAAGATGAGTTTCTTTAGGAAGTTTGCTTTCAAGAAGAACTCCAAGGGAGTTATGGGGCATCATCAGACAATGATCTCCGCACCCAGAGAATGGCGGAGGTACAGCCATGCAAATGTCCGCACAACCCGTTCATGGATGGAGCCGGAATTTGTCAAGAGTGTGCACAAGTTGTTGCTAATGCCGACTTCATCGCAGCTGAGTGTGAATAGTAACATCTTGTCACAAATTCCTTTGTGCAAAGTTTTCATTTCATAAGTAGGAATGACCCTCCTGAAGTGTAGTTTAATTTATATGCTGAAACCCGTTAGATACCACTTACAGAATTTTTTGATATATGCTTCATCCCTTCTGTCCGGGAAATAAGAGAGCATGGGCCCGCAGAGTTTGTGGGATTTTATCACACTCTGTCAGTGGGAGATGTGAGAGGGGTGTCGAGTGTCACCGCTACTAGCTTGCATTTTCCTTCTGTGCATTATTTTATTTTATTCATTGCGAAGTGTCTACTTGATAGGGAGAAGGTTGGTGCACTTAGCGCCCCAAATTTTGTTGTCTTACGCTGCGCACTTTACGACTATAACACTTATAGCTTAGGAGCTATTGTGGCACGCCGCCTACACCTTAACTGGTCCAAGGGTAAAATTCATGGCGGTATTTATTCTACTTGCTTAGCAAGTCACTTTAACATCCAAATACGCCAGCATGATTATCGCTTGCCCAAGGTTTACTTAGATCATCAGGCTATGGCACATCATCACTTTATTGATGGTGAGAACACTACTATAGATGTTCCGTATAACTTAGTCTTTAGCGAAATCACTCGTGATGTTATTCCGTTGCCTGCACCTGATTTGTTTGATTCTATTGCCAGGGGCGGATACAGGATCATGCATGAGGACATTGTCGCCTATCGGGACAACTAGGCGGCAGCAAAGGAGGAGCCTCAGGAGTGGGACGCTCAGGTGCCCGCTCCATAACACTTCAACATAGGACCTGGTGGCTTCTTCGACTGGTGATTACCAAGCTAGGCCAAAAGCCTAAGCTTGGGGGAGTACATATTTCCACCGACGTTACATTCATGTTTACACATTTCATTCCAGTCGTCGGTGTCCACACCTTTTCATTGTATTATACATGCTAGATTTATTTCTCTCGCTTTCTTCTTGTGTGTTTGAAAAACTTTGAGAAAATCCAAAAAATGTGTTGTTTGCTTCTTTTCGATTTTTCTTTCTAGTGTAGTTAGTTGTAGTGTTAAAAAGAAAACCCAAAAAGATTTCTCGATTCTTCTTTTTTGCTTGTCGGGAGCTCTCCCATGTAAATAGTTCTTCTCGCTTTTTTTCTCTCGTTAATTTATTCCTTCAAGAAAAAACTAAAACTCCAAAAATATTTCAGTGTGTTTCTCTGAATTTCTTCTCATATGCATTATTGTTGACCTAACGAAGAGCCCAAATTACCTTGCCTTCTCTTTTGAATAAAATGTTTGCAGATTCCAGCTTAGTCCACGACATTCTTGCACTATTATTATTTCCAAATCGTTTGGCCATGCAAGTGAAAGGCACTAATGACGATATTTGATGAACTGGCGGTGGCAGAGAGAAACGGGTATGAACTCAAGTTGTTCTGTTTTTGTAAATATGTTTAACCTAGTATCCATGATTCAACCTATTATGATCAAACATGTTTGAAATGACAATTAGAGATTATAGTTCCTCATGCCATGCTTAAGTAGCTAGGAGTGGATAATAATTTATCTTGGATGTCAACATTGCGTTAAAATGATTGTGATGTAGTATGATGATATGGTATCCTCCTCTTAATGTTCGAGTGGCTTGACTTGGCACATGTTCATGCATGTGGTTGAATCAAAACCAACATAGCATCTATGATATTTATGTTCATGGCATTCATATCCTACTCATGCTACTATCCAATGTTACTTATGCATAATGCATGTTCATGACCGTTTTCGCTCTCTAGGTGGCCGCTTCACAATCTATTTGCTAGACTTTGCTTGTACTAAGTGGGAATACTGCTTGTGCATCAAAATCTCGAAACCCAAGTTATTCCAGATGAGTCCACCATACCTACCTATATGCGGTATTACCCTGCCGTCCTAAGTAAATTTGCATGTGCCACCTCTAAAAACTTCAAATAAATATCCTTATTTGTGTGCTTGGATTGTTCATAGAGTGACGGGAGGTAGTCAGTATCTTCCAGGCTAAGCGGGTTATTCTCATGATGAGTGTTTATTCCCTTGTCGTTGCACGAGAGGGGCGGTAATAGGGATTCCCAGTCCCAAAACCAAATTGCAAATAATTAAAAAAAACTCCCCCAGGATTAATGTTGGTATGGACAGTACCTGTGGATACGGATAAGCCGTGGAGTGTGCTTGTTGGTGGAAGGGGAGTAAACCTTTACTTTTTATCGCTTGGGAACTGCCACTAATGTGTTTAGCATGAAGATAACAATAACTAATGGTCGCGAAGTAAACACGAAGGGTGCATTTCTCAAAATTTCATTTACCTCTGTTTTAAAATTTGAGCTCTGGCACCGTTGCAAATCACTGCTTCCCTCTGCGAAGGGACTATCTATTTACTTTTATGTTGAGTCATCACCTTCTCAAATAAGCGCTAGACCTGAGAGCACGTCATCCTCAGGCATTGTGCATAGCTAATGTTGGGTGCATCATGACTGGATATTTTCTACCATGAATTTCAATGTTTAGTCGCTGCTTGAACTTTGGCAGTGCTTTGCAATTATGTTTTGCGGTCTCATAAAGGGCTAGCGAGGTACCACTATGTTCATATTATATGATGGTTGCTTTGACGAAGTGTTCCATTTGAGATATCTTGTTATTGCTCGCTAGTTGATTATGCCATCGATATGAGTTAATATAATTTTTAAGAGCTATTGTCGATATGGTTAGTCATGATCTTTGCTGAAAAACTGGGTGCTACTTAAGCTTATTTACATAAACAAGAGAAAAAGAGTTTGTAAAAGTTTTTCTTTTTCACTTTCAGATTATCAATTGAATTGCTTGACGACAAGCAAAGGTTTAAGCTTGGGGGAGTTGATACGTCTCCGTCGTATCTACTTTTCCTAACGCTTTCCTCTTGTTTTGGACTCTAATTTGCACGATTTGAATGAAACTAACCCAGACTGATGTTGTTTTCAGCGAACTACCATGGTGTTGTTTTTGTGTAGAAATAAAAGTTCTCGGAACGACACGAAGCATTTTGGAGATTTTTTATGGAATAAAAGAAAAAATCGGAGCCAAGAACCACCGGAGGGGAACCCTAGGTGAGCACAACCCACCAGGGCACCCCCCTCCTGGCGCACCCAGGTGGGTTGTGCCCACCTGGTGGCCCCGCAGACCCTGATTCTAACTCTATAAAATCCTATTTTCGGAGAGAAAAATCAAGGAGGAATAATTATCGCCTTTCACGAGACGGAGCCACCGCCACCCCCTGTTCTTCATCGGGAGGCCATATCTGGAATCCGTTTGGGGATCCGGAGAGGGGGATCTTCGATATTCGTCATCACTAACCTTCCCCCATTGGAAATTCCATGATGCTCCCCACCGGGAGTGAGTAATTCCTTCGTAGGCTCGTTGGTCGGTAAGGAGTTGGATGAGATTCATCATGAAATTGAGTTATTTTTGTTCGGGCTTGATCCCTAGTATCCATTGTGTTATGAGATTGATGTTGCTATGACTTTGCTATGCTTAATGCTTGTCACTTTGGGCCCGGGTGCCATGATTTCAGATCTGAACCGTTTATGTTATCACCATTATATCTATGTTCTAGATCCGATCTTGCAAGTTATATTCACCTATTATGTGTTATGATCCGTAAACCCCGGAGTGACAGTAGTCGGGATACTTTCCAGTGATGACCGTAGTTTGAGGAGTTCATGTATTCACTATGTGCTGATGCTTTGTTCCGGTTCTCTATTAAAAGGAGGCCTTAATATCCCTTAGTTTCCATATGGACCCCGCTGCCACGGGACGGTAGGACAAAAGATGTCATGCAAGTTCTTTCCATAAGAACGTATGACTATTTACGGAATACATGCCTACATTATATTTATGAACTGGAGCTAGTGCCGTATCGCCTTAGGTTATGATTGTTATATGATGAATATCATCCAACGAATCCACTGATCAAATGCCTACGAATTTCTCTTATATTGTTCTTGCTAAGTTACTACTGCTACTGTTACTGTTACACTTGCTACAAAATCATTGTTGTCATTGTTACCATTACTATTGTTGTTGCTACTACTATCAAAACTATCATACTACTCTGCTACTGATCACTTTGCTGCAGATAATTAATCTCCAGGTGTGGTTCAATTCACAACACAGCTGCTAATACTTGCAAATATTCTTTGGCTCCCCTTGTGTCGAATCAATAAATTTGGGTTGAGTACTCTACCCTCGAAAAATGTTGCGATCCCCGATACTTGTGGGTTATCAATGAGGGCGATGTTCTAGCGCCAATGTGTTGACCCGGCAGACATGGAGGGCCTCTTCTAATGCATGCTCTCCTACACCCACTACACCCTCCCGGACCCGCCCATGATAGTCGACGCTCGGCTCTTTGCTCTCCTTCCCCACGACTCTGTCGACCCCGTCAGTCGCCTCCCTGACAAGCTCCTCCACAACATTGTCCCCCGCCTCCTCGTCAAGGACACCGCATGCGGCAACGCCATGCTCTACCTCGCTCATTGATATGCCTCCGTCGTATCTATAATTTTGATTGTTCCATGCCAATATTCTACACCTTTTATATACTTTTGGCAACTTTTTATACTATTTTTGGGACTAACATATTGATCCAGTGCCTAGTGCCAGTTCCTATTTGTTGCATGTTTTTTGTTTCACAGAAAATCCATATCAAACGGAGTCCAAACGGGATAAAAACGTACGGAGATTTTTTTTGGAATATATATGATTTTTGGGAAGACGAATCAATGCGAGACGATGCCCGAGGGGGGCACGAGGTAGGGGGCACGCCCCAGGGGGTCAGTCTCGCCCTGGGCCCTCGTGGCCACCCTGTAAAGCGGTTGGTGCCCTTCTTTCGTCCCAAGAAAGCCAATATCCGGATACAAATCATGTTAAAATTTCATCCCAATCGTAGTTACGGATCTCCGGGAATATAAGACACGGTGAAAGGCCAGAATCTGAAACGCGGAAACAAAGAGAGACAGGTCCAATCTCGGAGGGGCTCTCGCCCCTCCGCCGCCATGGAGGCCATGAACCAGAGGGGAAACCCTTCTCCTATCTAGGGAGAAGGTCAAGGAAGAAGAAGAAGAAGAAGGGGGGCTCTCTCCCCCTCTCACCCAGTGGTGCCGAAACGCCGCTGGGGCCATCATTGTGTGACGGCGATCTACACCAACACCTCCATCATCTTTACCAACACCTTCATCACCTTCCCCCATCTATCTACAGCGGTCCACTCTCCCGCAACCCGATGTACCCTCTACTTGAACATGGTGATTTATGCTTCATATTATTATCCAATGATGTGTTGCCATCCTATGATGTCTGAGTAGATTTTCGTTGTCCTATCGGTAATTGGTGAATTGCTATGATTGGTTTAATTTGCTTGTGGTTATGTTGATGTCCTTTGGTGCCCATCATATGAGCGCGCGCGTGGATCACACCATAGGGTTAGTTGTATGTTGATAGGACTACGTATTGGAGGGCAAGAGTGACAAAAGCTTCAACCTAGCATAGAAATTGATGCATACGGGATTGAAGGGGGACCAATATATCTTAATGATATGGTTGGGTTTTACCTTAATGAACGTTAGTGGTTGCGGATGCTTGCTAATAGTTCACATCATAAGTGCATAGAATTCCAAGTCAGGGATGACATGCTAGCAGTGGCCTCTCCCACATAAAACTTGCTATCGGTCTAGTAAAGTAGTCAATTGCTTAGGGACAATTTCGCAACTCCTACCACCACTTTTCCACACTCGCTATACTAACTTTATTGCTTCTTTACCTAAAACAGCCCCTAGTTTTTATTTATGTGGTCTTTATATTCTTGCAAACCTATCCCGTTACACCTACAAAGTACTTCTAGTTTCATACTTGTTCTAGGTAAAGCGAACGTTAAGCGTGCGTAGAGTTGTATCGGTGGTCGATAAAACATGAGGGAATATTTGTTCTACCTTTAGCTCCTCGTTGGGTTCGACACTCTTACTTATCTAAAGAGGCTATAATTGATCCCCTATACTTGTGGGTTATCAAGACCTTTTTCTGGCGCCGTTGCTGGGGAGTTATAGTGTGGGGTGAATATTCTCGTGTGTGCTTGTTTGCTTTATGACTAAGTAGATTTTATTTTGTGCTTTTTTTTCTATCTTTAGTTATGGGTAGGAAACACAAAATACCAAAAAAATTAGTGGTACCTACTGAACCAATGGTTGAAGAACCACTCAAAATCTATCACACTCCTGAAGCTTTTTACTTGGATCGTCTTCGATCCCTATGTGCTCGTGATGAAACCCCAACTAGCTTAGTTGAGGGCAAATCTTTAGATGATCATGCTTGTTATGTGCGACACCGCTTATCTCAAAAAGGGAAACTTTTACTAGATCAAATTCATCGTTTGCAATGCTATTCTTGGAATTTATGTGAAATATATGGTTTTACTTATTGTTCTGAAGACCCTAAGAAACACCTTCCCTACCAATGTGAGTTTAGTGATAATGCAATCGTATCTTCGTATGCTAAGGGTGTTTATAATTACTATGATGTTCAACAAATTTAAGAATTTGTTGCTTTTAAGGGTGCTTATGAAATTGCTTCTTTGATTGGTAAGTATGATGCTACTCTTTACAAATATGAAAAGTTTGCCATACTTAAATATTGTTATGATAAGTATGCTTCTAATGCCTATGTTAAACCATATATTGAGGACTCCTCCGCTGTCCAAGAAGAGACTAATATTTTGTAGGAGTCTATGGAAGAAGGAATTGATGAAACTGGGGGCTCATTGGATGAAAAATATGACGAGGAGAGCGAAGAACAAAAGGAGGAAGAGCAGATTAGCTACCTGTGCCCACCTTCTAATGATCGTAACTCTTCAACTCATACATTGTTTAATTTCCCTTCGTACTTACCGAAGGATGATTGTTATGATCCCGTTGATTCTTTTGAAATATCCCTTTTTGATGATGCTTGCTATGCTTGTGGCCAAGATGCCAATATGAATTATGCTTATGGAGATGAACTTGCTATAGTTCCTTATGTTAAACATGAAATTGTTGCTATTGCACCCACGCATCATAGTCCTATTATATTTTTGAATTCTCCCGACTACACTATATCGGAGAAGTTTGCCCTTATTAAGGATTATATTGATGGGTTGCGTTTTACTACTACATATGATGATTTTGATAGATATAATATGCATGTGCTTGCTGCTCCTACTTGCAATTATTATGAGAGAGGAACTACATCTCTGCCTCCTTATGTTTCCAACACACAAAAATTGCAAGAAACTGTTTATACTATGCATTGGCCTTTACTATGTGTGCATGAATTGTTCTTTTATGACATGCCAATGCATAGGAAGAGAGTTAGACTTTGTTGCTGCATGATATATGTTACTTTGTGCTCACTACTAAATCAAAATTCATTGTTAATTAAAATTGGCTTTGATATACCTTGGGATCCGGGTGGATCCATTACTTGAGCACTATATGCCTAGCTTAATGGCTTTAAAGAAAGCGCTGCCAGGGAGACAACCCAGAAGTTTTAGAGAGTCATTTATTTCTGTTGTGTGATTTTATAAAGTTTAAAAATAAAAATAATGTGCCAAGATTTTCCTTTAGGATGTTTACATTGCTTGTTGTTTTGTGTGGTGCAAGACAGAAACTTTGCCTGTAGTGCGCGATTTTACATTTTTTACTGGAACGTCAAACGGTTCTGAAACTGTTTGCACTGTATTTATATACAAATTTTTTATTTTTCCTAATTTTTTCAGAATTTTGGAGTAAAATAAGTATGGTGAATGTTCATATTACTACAGACTGTCCTGTTTAAAACAGATTCTGTTTTTGATGCATAGTTTGCTTGTTTTGATGAAACTATTGATTTCTATCAATGGCTTAAGCCATGGAAAAGTTATAGTATAGTAGCTACAATGCAAAAACAAAATATGAATTGGTTTGCAACAGTACTTAGAGTAATGATTTGCTTTTGTGTGGATGAAGTGTTCGAAGACCGAGGAGGTCCCGATGTGAGGAGAAGGAGGAGAGGCAAGAGCTCAAGCTTGGAGATGCCCAAGGAACCCCAAGTAAATATTTAAGGAGACTCAAGCGTCTAAGATTGGGGATGCCCCGGAAGGCATCCCATCTTTCTTCAACAAGTATTGATATGTTTTCGGATTCGTTTCGCTCAGGTGATATGTGCAAATCTTGGAGCGTCTTTTTCATTTAGTTTTCACCTTTCTTTTATGCACCATGCTGGTATGAGATAGTCCATGGTTTATTTATAGAATGCTCTTTGCACTTCACTTATGTCTTTTGAGTATGGCTTTATAGAATGCTTCATGTGCTTCACTTATATCATTTGAAGTTTGGATTGCCTGCTTCTCTTCACATAGAAAACACCCTTGTAGAATGCTCTTTCGCTTCACCTATATTTGTTAGAGCGTGGGCATATCTTTTGTAGAAAGAATTAAAATCTCTTACTCCATTTATATCTATTTAGAGAGTTGACAGGAATTGGTCATTCACATGGTTAGTCATAAAATCCTACATAAAACTTGTAGATCACTGAATATGATATGTTTGATTCCCTGCAATAGTTCTGCGATATAAAGATGGTGATATTAAAGTCATGCTAGTGGGTAGTTGTGGATTGTAGAAATACTTGTGTCGAAGTTTGTGATTCCCGTAGCATGCATGTATGGTGAATAGTTATGTAACGAAGTTGGAGCATGAGGTATTTATTGATTGTCTTCCTTATGAGTGGCGGTCGGGGACGAGCGATGGTCTTTTCCTACCAATCTATCCCCCTAGGAGCATGCACGTAGTGCTTGGTTTTTGACGACTTGTAGATTTTTGCAATAAGTATGTGAGTTCTTTATCACTAATGTTGAGTCCATGGATTATACGCACTCTTAACCTTCCATCATTGCTAGCCTCGTCGGTACCGTGCATTGCCCTTTCTCACCTTGAGAGTTGGTGCAAACTTCGCCGGTGCATCCAAACCCCGTGATACGATACGCTCTATCACACATAAGCCTCCTTATATCTTCCTCAAAATAGCCACCATACCTACCTATCATGGCATTTCCATAGCCATTCCGAGATATATTGCCATGCAACTTCCATCATCTTCATATACTTGACTTGAGCATCATTGTCATATTGCTTTGCATGATCGTAAGATAGCTAGGATGGTGTTTTCATGGATTGTTCGTTTTTTGATGTCATTGCTATGCTAGATCATTTCACATCCCGGTACACTGCCAGAGGCATTCATATAGAGTCACATCTTTGTTCTAGTATCGAGTAGTAATATTGAGTTGTAAGTAAATAAAAGTGTGATGATCATCATTATTAGAACATTGTCCCATGTGAGGTTATCAAAATAAAAGTGGCCAAAGAAGCCCCCCCCCCAAGAAAAAGAGAGATGTCAAAGAAGCCTAAAAAAGAGAGAGAGAAAAAATGAGAGAAAAGAGAGAAGGGACAATGTTACTATCCTTTTACCACACTTGTGCTTCAGAGTAGCACCATGTTCTTCGTATAGAGAGTCTCTTGAGTTATCACTTTCATATACTAGTGGGAATTTTCATTATAGAACTTGGCTTGTATATTCCAACAATGGGCTTCCTCAAATGCCCTAGGGCTTCATGAGCAAGCAAGTTGGATGCACACCCACTTAGTTTCAGTTTGAGCTTTCATACACTTATAGCTCTTAGTGCATCCATTGCATGGCAATCCCTACTCCTCGCATTGACATCAATTGATGGGCATCTCCATAGCCCGTTGATTAGCCGCGTTGATGTGAGACTTTCTCCCTTTTTGTCTTCTCCACACAACCTCCACCATCATATTCTATTCCACCTATAATGCTATATCCATGGCTCACGCTCATGTATTGCGTGAAAGTTGAAAAGGTTTGAGAACGTCAAAAGTATGAAACAATTGCTTGGCTTGTCATCGGGGTTGTGCATGATTTGAATGCTTTGTGGGGTGAAGATGGAGCATAGCCAGACCATATGATTTTGTAGGGTTAACTTTCTTTGGTCATGTTATTTTGAAAAGACATGATTGCTTTATTGGTATGCTTGAAGTATTATTGTCTTAATGTCAAATGATAGACTATTGCTTTGAATCACTCGTGTCTTAATATTCATGCCATGATTAGATTACATGATCAAGATTATGCTAGGACGAGCAGGAATTAAGCTTGGGGATGCTGATACGTCTCCGTAGTATCTATAATTTTTGATTGTTACATGCCAATATTCTACAACTTTTATATACTTTTGGCAACTATTTATACTATTTTGGGGACTAACATATTGATCCAGTGCCTAGTGCCAGTTCCTGTTTGTTGCATGTTTTTTGTTTCGCAAAAAATCCATATCAAACGGAGTCCAAACGGGATAAAAACTGACGGAGATTTTTTTTTGGAATATATGTGATTTTTGGGAAGAAGAATCAACGCGAGATGATGCCCGAGGGGGGCACGAGGCACGGGGGTGTGCCCCAGGGGGTCAGGCGCGCCCTGGGCCCTAGTGGCTACCCCGTAAGGCAGTTGGGGCCCTTCTTTTGCCGCAAGAAAGCCAATATCCGGATACAAATCGTGTTAGAATTTTAGCCCAATCGGAGTTACGGATCTCCAGGAAAATAAGAAACGGTAAAAGGCCAGAATCTGAAACGCAGAAACAGAGAGACAAATCCAATCTCGAAGGGGCTCTCGCCCCTCCGCTGCCATGGAGGCCATGAGCCAGAGGGGAAACCCTTCTCCCATCTAGGGAGAAGGTCAAGGAAGAAGAAGAAGAAGGGGGCTCTCTCCCCCTCTCTCCCGGTGGCGTCGGAACACCGCCGAGGCCATGATCGTGTGACGGCGATCTACACCAACACCTCCATCATCTTCACCAACACCTTCATCACCTTCCCCCATCTATCTATAGAAGTCCACTCTCCCGCAACCCGATGTACCCTCTACTTGAACATGCTGCTTTATGCTTCATATTATTATCCAATGATGTGTTGCCATCCTATGATGTTTGAGTAGATTTTGATTGTCCTATCGGTAATTGGTGAATTGCTATGATTGGTCTAATTTGCTTGTGGTTATGTTGCTGTCTTTTGGTGCCCATCATATGAGCGCACATGTGGATCACACCATAGGGTTAGTTGTATGTTGATAGGACTGTGTATTGGAGGGCAAGAGTGATAGAAACTTCAACCTAGCATAGAAATTGATGCATATGGGATTGAAGGGGGCCAATATATCTTAATGTTATGGGTGGGTTTTACCTTAATGAACGTTAGTAGTTGCGGATGCTTTCTAATAGTTCCAATCATAAGTGCATAGAATTCCAAGTCAGGGATGACATGCTAGCAGTGGCCTTTCCCACATAAAACTTGCTATCAGTCTAGTAAAGTAGTCAATTGCTTAGGGACAATTTCGCAACTCCTACCACCACTTTTCCACACTAGCTATACTAACTTTATTGCTTCTTTACCTAAAACAGCCCCTAGTTTTTATTTATGTGCTCTTTATATTCATGCAAACCTATCCCGTTACACCTACAAAGTAATTCTAGTTTCATACTTGTTCTAGGTAAAGCGAACGTTAAGCGTGCGTAGAGTTGTATCGGTGGTCGATAAAACTTGAGGGAATATTTGTTCTACCTTTAGCTCCTCATTGGGTTCGACACTCTTACTTATCGAAAGAGGCTACAATTGATCCCCTATACTTGTGGGTTATCACTCATCCTCATGATAAATGGATCCGTCAAAACCCTAGGTCGCATAGGTCGCATGCCTAGTGGTGGTCTCATCCCGAGTGGTTCTAATGGCGGGTTCCTTTTCTCACTGCCTGCCTGGCTTTGCATGCTCTATCGTGAGTGCATTGTGGTGAGTCCAGGGGCAAGGCCGCTTGATAGCAAGGGTCTTCACCTTGTAGCCTAGGTTCTCCCCAGTTGTTGATGATGAAGACGAGGCTTATGAAGTGGAAGGCTTGCCCCTTGAACAGGGAGGCGTTGAGGATCGGGTCTCCAGTGGCGTGCATGACGAAACACGGATAACCAAAGTGAAACACCTACCCTAGTGTCGAGGTTGCTCCCCTAGGCAAGAAGTGGGTCATTCCGTCCGACAGAGAGGACTCGCGCATGACTGCACTTCCTGGCATGCCAACTGTCGTTGATCTATTGTAACAATTTTGTGGTCACACGGCGGATTTGTTCACTGGGGGGAGGGGTAGGTTCGAATGGATAGAAGTGAGTAGACACATATTTACCGGCTCGGTATCTCGAAGGTGTTCATTGGGTTAAGGTCTACGTGCGTTTATAGGGGTAAGTGTATGTAAGCATCTGCGGTTATACCATATCATAAAAATATGAAAGGAAGGAGCGAGGAAGAATATATCTGCCAACTCGTGGGTGGGCCCCATATACTGATTTGACTTAAACTCTCTATTCGAGGAGAGCTCATGCTTCGTGGGTTGGCCCAAAATAGTGCATGGTTTGCTATTCACCACTCGCGGTTTACCGGCCAACCGTTGACTTTTGGAGAAACGAAAAACTAAATCAAAAAATTTCAGAAAAATTTCATGTATTTGGAAGAAAAGAATGCAAATTCAAAAATAGTTCATGAATTTAAAAAACACGGTTTTGACAAAAAGTTCACGAATTTTGCGGAATAAGTTCATGGATTTGAAAAAAATTGCAAATTCAAAAATAGTTCATGATTTTTCTAAACATGGTTCGAAAAAATCACGAATCCAAAAAAATCACATATTTAAAAACAATTCATTGATTTTAGAAGTTCATGAATTTGAAAAAAGTTCATTAATTTTGTGAAAAAGGTCGCGCATTGGAAAAGTTCATCAACTTTGAGAAAAAAGTTCACATTTAGAAAATTTTCATTGATTTTGAGAAAAAAGTTCACGGATTTAAAAAATCACAAACTTTGAGAAAAAAAGTCACATGGATTTCAAAAAGTTCATTGATTTTGGATAAAATTCAGGAAAATTAAAAAAAGTTCACGATTTTTAACAAAACATTTGTGGATTCAAAAACCGTTTGAAAAAAATCTTGTATTTGAAGAAAAAGTTTCAAGATTGGAAAAAGTCCACGCATGAAAAGAAAAAGGAACAAAAAGGAAAAAAAGAAAAACCGAATAAGAACCAACCAGTGAACCGGGGGAAAACGGTTTGGGAAGCTTCCCAAAACCCGGAGCTTCCGCGAAGTAAAGAAAGAAGAAAAGTAAGAAAATAAGTAAATGGGCGCAAACGTTAATATGTTCAAGTTGGTTGTTGTGTTTCTCTCTAAACGAAGAGGTCTTAAGTTTAAATCGCCTCGCTTGCAACCTTTTTTCAAGTTTAACAGAAAAGGGTAAAATGGACTGGCCTAGTGTTTCTACGTACCCTCGTAGACCGAAAGCAGAAGCATATATAACGTAGTTGATGTAGTCGTACTCTTCGCGATAAGATCACGACCCAACCGATCTAGTGCCGAACGGACGACACCTCCGAGTTTAGCACACGTGCGGTTCAATGACGTCTCATCCACCTTGATCCAGCAAGAGAAGTCGAAGAAGTAGATGGGATCACAACCAGCACGACGGCGTGGTGGTGATGGTGGTGGTGGAGTCAGAATACCGGCACGGCTTCGCTAAACCAAAAACCGTGGACAAGAACTATGCCGGGACGGAGAGACGGGGCAGCAGCCAAGGCCAATGTATTGGGATCCCTTGCTGCACCCCTCCCCTATATTTATATGTTTGGGAGGGCCGATAGTCGATCCCTACTCCTAAAAGGAGTTGGCACCAAACGGGGAGAGGACTTGGACTGCAAGTCCAATCCTATTCCAACTAGGACTCCCTTTTTACCCTTTCCTAGCCACATGGGCTTTTGATAAATTGGTGTGCCTAACCCAATAAGGCCATGGCGCCTCCCCTTAGCCCTTTCCATCCCTTGGGACGTGGTGGACTCACTTGTGGACTTCCGAACCCCTCCGGAACCTTCTGGAAGCTTCCCGATACAATATAAAAAAACTGCATTTTTTGGAACCCGAAATATGACTTCCCATATATAAATATTTACCTTTCGACCATTTCGAGACTCCTCGTGATGTCCAGGATCTTATCCGGGACTCCGAACAACATTCGGTTACCAATCATCAAATATCTGAATACTACTCTAGCGTCAAATGAACGTTAAGTGTGCAACCCTCCGGGTTCGGTAATCATGTAATCATGACCGAGACACCTCTCCGGCCAATAACCAATAGCAGTACCTGGATACCCATATTGGTTCCTACATATTCCACGAAGATCTTTTATCATTTGAACCACGATGTCAAGGATTCGGTTAATCTTGTATGTAATTCCCTTTGTCCGGTGATATGTTACTGGCCCGAGATTCGATCGTCAGTATCTCCATACCCAGTTCAATCTCGTTACTGACAAGTCTCTTTACTCGTTCCATAATACAAGATCTCATGACTAACTCATTAGGCACATTTCTTGCAAGCTCTTTACGATGTTGTATTACCGAGAGGGCCCAGAGATATCTCTCAGTCACACGGAATGACAAATCCCAGTCTCCATCCATGCCAACCCAACAAACACCTTCGGTGATACATGTATGTAGAGCACCTTTATGATCACCCAGTTATGAAGTGATGTTTGGATACACACTCAGTATTCCTATGGTGTTAGGGAGTTGCACAATCTCATGGTCTTAGGAATAGATGCTTGACATGAAGAAAGCTATAACAATAAACTGATACTATCAACTGCAAACCTTATGGTTGGGTCTTGTTCATTACATCATTCACCAAATCATGTGATCTCGTTATCAAATGACAACTCATGTCTATGGTGAGGAAACCTTAACCATCTTTGATCAATGAGCTAGTCTAGTAGAGGCTTACTAGGGACATAGTATTTTTTATGTATTCACACATGTATTTAAGTTTCCGGTCAATACAATTATAGCATGAATAATAAACCTTTGTCATGAATAAGGAAATATGATAATAACCAATTTATTATTGCCTCTAGGGCATATTTCCAATAGTCTCCCACTTGCACTAGAGTCTATAATCTAGTTTACATAGTTATGAATCTAACACCCAGTCTTGGTGTTGATCATGTTTTGCCCATGGAAGAGGCTTAGTCAACGGGTCTGCTACATTCAGATCTGTATGTACTTTGCAAAGTTCTATGTCTCCATCCTTAACATAATTACGAATGGAGTTGAAGCGGCGCTTGATGTGCTTGGTTCTCTTTTGAAACCAGGGCTCCTTGGCAATGGCAATAGCTCCACTGTTGTCACAAAAGATAGTCATTGGATTCGATGCACTAGGTATTACACCCATATCGGATATGAACTCCTTCATCTAGACTCCTTGTGCTGCTTCCGAAGAAGCTATATACTCTGCTTCACATGTAGATCCCGCCATGATGCTCTGTTTGGAATTACACCAACTGACCACTCCACTCTAGTTCGAGACTTAGAGTCATTCGGATCTGTGTCGAAGCTAGCATTGACTTAACCCTTTAGGACGATCTCTTCGTCACCTCCATAAATGAGAAACATGTCCTTAGTCCTTTTCAGGTACTTCAGGATATTCTTCAGCGTTGTCTAGTGATCTACTCCTGGATCACTTTGGTACCTTCCTGCCAGACTTATGGCAAGGCACACATCAGCTCTGGTACGCAACATGGCATACATTATAGAGCCTATGGCTGAGGCATAGGGAATGACTTTCGTCCTTTTTCTTTCGTCTACTGTGGTCGGGCTTTGAGTCTTACTCAACTTCACACCTTGCAATACAGGCAAGAACCCTTTCTTTGACTGGCCCATTTTGAACTTCTTCAAAATTTTGTCAAGGTATGTGCTTTATGAAAGTCCTATTAAGCGTCTTGATCTATCTCTATAGATTTTGATGCCCAATATGTAAGCAAATTCGCCAAGGTCTTTCATTGAAAAACTCTTGTTCAAATAACCCTTTATGATTTCCACAAATTCTATATCATTTTCAATCAATAATATGTCAGCCACATATAGTATTAGAAATGCTATAGAGCTCCCACTCACTTTCTTGTAAATACAAGCTTCTTCATAAGTTTGTATAAAATCATAAGCTTTGATCACCTCATCAAAGCATATATTCCAACTCCTAGATGCTTGCACCAGTCCATAGATGGATCGCTAGAGCTTGCATACTTTGTTAGCATCCTTAGGATCGACAAAATCTTCCGGTTACATCATGCTACCTCTTGAGCACTGCGTTGGTTTTCCCTTGAAGAGGAAACGGTGATGCAGTAAAGTAGCGTAAGTATTTCCCTCGGTTTTTGAGAACCAAGGTATCAATCCAGTAGGAGACCACGCTCGAGTCCCACACACCTACACAAACAAATAAGAACCTCGCAACCAACGCGATAAAGGGGTTGTCAATCCCTTCACGGTCACTTACAAGAGTGAGATCTGATAAGATAATATTTTTGGTATTTTAGTGATAAAGAGTAAAAGTAAATGATGCAAAGATAAAAGACGACAGAAAATAGCTTGTTGACGGAAGATTAATATGATGGAAAATAGAACCGGGGGCCATAGGTTTCACTAGTGGCTTCTCTCAAGAGCATATGTATTACGGTGGGTAAACGAATTACTGTCGAGCAATTGATAGAATTGAGCATAGTTATGAGAATATCTAGGTATGATCATGTATGTAGGCATCACGTCCGAGACAAGTAGACCAAAACGATTCTGCATCTACTACTATTACTCCACACATCGACCACTATCCAACATGCATCTAGAGTATTAATTTCATAAGAACAGAGTAATGCTTTAAGTAAGATGACATGATGTAGAGGGATAAACTCATGCAATACGATATAAACCTCATCTTTTTATCCTCGATGGCAACAATACAATAAGTGTCGTTTCCCTTTCTGTCACTGGGATCGAGCACTGCAAGATTGAACCCAAAGCTAAGCACTTCTCCCATTGCAAGAAAGATCAATCTAGTAGGCCAAACCAAACTGATAATTCGAAGAGATTTGCAAAGATAGCCAATCATACATAAAAGAATTCAGAGGAGATTCAAATATTTTTCATAGATAAACTTGATCATAACCCCACAATTCGTCGGATCTCGACAAACACATCGCAAAAGAAGATTACATCAAATAGATCTCCAAGAAGATCGAGGAGAACTTTGTATTGAGATCCAAAGAGAGAGAAGAAGCCATCTAGCTAATAACAATGGACCCGAAGGTCTGAGGTAAACTACTCACACATCATCGGAGAGGCTATGGTGTTGATGTAGAAGCCCTCCATGATCAATGCCCCCTCCGACGGAGTGCCGGAAAAGGCCCCAAGATGGGATCTCATGGGTACAGAAGGTTGCGGCGGTGGAAATAGGGTTTTGGCTGTGTATATGATGTTTCCAGGGTATATGTGTAGCGACCCGACCCGAATGGATCAAGTCTCTGTGCTTAAGTGTAATCCCTGGATCGGTATGCTGACACACACAGTACTCGAAGGATTTATAATAGAGGTAAATCACATGTATAAAGTAACGTAAATACTATTACCTCAATCCATATAGCGGAAGCAACAGGGTTGTGGATTCCCATCAACACCAACGGCAAAGTTGAGTGTAGAAATCGTAACCCTAACGTATCACTTACTTGTCGTAAGATAATCCTGCAACATGAGATGTTGCAGCCTGAAACGGGTCAGTACATTGAATGTACTGGCAAATTCACACCATAGAGAAAATGATGAACAATGGCTATCACTATATGCATATATGGCTGGTGGAAAATCTCTATGGTTATAAGGTTTTTGTGAAAAGCCAATTTTTCCCTACTGCAAAGGAATAAATTTAGTTAACTATCAAGGTGGTTGTTGAACATTGAGAATGGTTGACAGCATTCTCAATCCCAATTAAGTAACATAATTAAACCCAACAATATTCATTTAAAGTAACGTGATGAGATCAACAGGATAATCCAAGAACTAGATACTCAAGATGTCCATAACCGGGGACACGGCTAATCATGATTATTTTATACACTCTGTAGAGGTTTGCGCACTTTTCCCCACAAGACTCGATCGCCTCCGTTTGGTTTCTCGCACTACACGGTGTTTGAGAAGATGGATGACCGAGACACAGTCTTTCAGAAGTGCTAGCACCTTACGACGGATAGACCGGTACACCTACTTTCCCCTACATCTGCTAGTCTACCCTGTAAGAGTTCGCACAACTTACTCAACTATGCCAGAGCCCATAATGGCTTGTGGCTGCACACGGAAGTTTCTAGTATGAATAATCTCATGATCCCTTTGGGCCTGGGTGGCGGTCCAAATAAAAACAGGCAAGTCCTGGTAACCCCAGGTGCCTCAATCCACCCAGATGTGTGTTAGGTTGCCACCTTAGATAAACCCTTAATTATCAATCTCACATCTGTCATGGATATCACTCACCCAATCCACGTCTACTAGCATAGCATGGCATAACGAGCAAACGTAGAGGTAACTCCCAAAGGTTTGATAATAAACAGGTAATAGGTACTACCTCATCTACTTCCCATCCCACAATTTAATTAGATCCTAATCATGCAATGTGTGAGGATTGATCTAATGCAATAAAACTGGGTTGTAGAAAAGGTATGATCAAAGTGTGAACTTGCCTGCAATGTTGATGAAGACGATTCGCACTCAAAATTCTTGATAGATCTACTCGTCTCACTCCGGTCAATATATCGTAATCAAGCAATAGTAACCACACATAAGCAATCACTCAAAAGATCAGAAAGAACGAAGAAGACGATTCGGAAAACGTCAAAACCAAGAAAATAACTCTTGCAACATAAAACAATTTCTAAAAGTACCAAAATTATGTGAATTTGGCCTTATTAGAATGTTTAGGTCAAGAGCTTCGATTTGCAAAAATAATCAACTCAAACGGAGCTACGAAACTCAAGTTATGATCAAGCGAAGTTTGAATTCAAATCTGATCTAATTTAAATTTTAAACTTTTCAAAAACATGTTTAAGTTGTTTATCTGGATAGAAGAGATCGTAATGAAGACGTGGGCATTGGTTTCGTTGGATTTGGACTAACGAGTAAAAAGTTATAGTCGTTTGAAAACCAGGGGCTGATCTGCAAAGAAAATATTCACGGATGGGTCCCTGGCCAAAAATTAAAAATAAAAAGAAAAATCTATCGAGCGAACGCTCGCTACAGAACCTAAATCGACGAAAACCGTTCACTAAGGAGATCTAAACAGTGAATGTTCGCAAAATAACTGGATATATAAAAAAACGGGTTAACCAGAGAAAACCAGAAAACAGATCTAGGGTTTGGTTTTACCGGTCCATGGCGGTTTGACGGTTTTTGCAAGAAAACCGGCTGCGGCGAGACGAACTCCGGTGAGCGAGGCGAGGCGGCGGTCGCGGCGGATCTCAGGTGTGGCGCGGCAACGGCAGCGGTGGCGCGGGGCTTCGGCGAGGTGCGGGCGTCGGCGGCGGCGCGAGGCGGCGGCGCTGGTGGACTGCGGCGCGGGCAGCAGCAGCGGGCGGCGGCGAAGCGCGACTGCGGCGGCGGTGGTTGTGAGCGGCGGCGGCGCGATGCGGCTCGAGGCAGCGACGAGAAGCGGTGCGGGACGGAGAGAGAAGCCGGGCGACGGCGGCTTTATAGGGGAGGGGAGGAGAGGGCGGCTTGGGCGAGGGGGTAGAGGAGGCCGGAGCGGACACGGACGCCGAGGTCGGCGCTCGGGAGGGGTGCGGCCGGCGGTCTCCTCCGCGAGATGGGAGACGACGCGGAGCGGGCTGGGCTGGGCTGGCCTGGCGCTGGCTGGGCCGGCCCAGTCGGGGAAAGATTTTTTTTTAAAACATTTCCAGACAATTTAAAAATAATAAAACAAATTAAATGGAAATATTATATAGGCATATAATATATCAAAATTTTCAGAAAAAGATTTTCTACGACATGAACATTTTTCTAGCATTAAATAAAATACACACAAATTCTAATAATTCAAAGAGTGCTACTGGTCTATTAAAATCCAACAAAATCATTTTAAAAATACCAAAATGATTTCAAATTAATTTTTCTCCAATTTTCTGTTGTAGGGAATCATGTTACCCTAATTTTATTTTTGGAGAAATATAATTTGAAAAAAACTCAAATAACTCCAAATTGAAAATAAATTCAAAAGAACTTTGAATTTAATTCTTTGAAACTCCCAACTCATATTTCATATAATTTGAAGAAGTCATTTTATCTTCTCTCGTGAAAATCATTGAGTTGCATAAAGTTTCTGAATTGGAAAATATTTCCCAACGAAATTCAAATATTTTTCAAACACCCTTTTCATTTTAAATGGAAGAAGTCATGTCATCTTCTCTCTAGGGTTTTGTGTTGAAAAGAATTTGAATTCATGGAGATCAGAAAGCAAATATGAAAGTTTGGGAAAGTCCTTTTATTCCCTCTCATTTAACTTTCAAAAGTTTCGAATTCACTCACTTTCAGACAATCAATCAAACAACCAATCAACTCTATCTATTTATTATAACATTCCAAAATTTAGAATTTTGGGATGTTACAATATGGGTATATATAGGAGGAAGAAGTATGTTGGTGGAGCAACAAGGGGCCCATGAGGGTGGAGGGCGCGCCTAGGGGGTAGGCGCGCCCCCTACCTCGTGCCTTCCTTGTTGATTGCTTTATGTAGACTCTAAGTCCTCTGAATCACGTTTGTTCTGAAAATCACGTTCCCGAAGGTTTCATTCCGTTTGGACTCCGTTTGATATCCTTTTCCTTCGAAACACTGAAATAGGAAAAAACAGTAATTTGGGTTGGGCATCCAGTTAATAGGTTAGTCCCAAAAATAATATAAAAGTTTATAATAAATCCCAATAAACATCTAAAACAGAATATAGCATAGCATGGAACAATAAAAAATTATAGATACGTTGGAGACGTATCAAGCATCCCCAAGCTTAATTCCTGCTCATCCTCGAGTAGGTAAATGATAAAAGCAGAATTTTTGATGTGGAATGCTACTTGGCATAGTTTTCAATGTAACCCTCTTAATTGTGATATGAATATTCAGATCTGAAAGATTCAAGATAAAAGTTTAATATTGACATAAAAGTAATAATATTTCAAGCATACTAACTAAGCAATTATGTCTTCTCAAAATAACATGGCCAAAGAAAGTTCATCCCTACAAAATCATATAGTTTGGCCATGCTTCATTTTCGTCACACAAGAATGCTCTCATCATGCACAACCCCGATGACAAGCCAAGCAATTGTTTCATACTTTAGTAATCTCAAACATTTTTCAACTTTCACGCAATACATGAGCGTGAGCCATGGATATAGCACTATGGGTGGAATAGAATATAATGATGGGGGTTATGTGGAGAAGACAAAAAAGGGAGAAAGTCTCACATCAACGCGGCTAATCAACGGGCTATGGAGATGCCCATCAATTGATGTTAATGTGAGGAGTAGGGATTGCCATGCAACGGATGCACTAGAGCTACAAATGTATGAAAGCTCAAAAAAAGAAACTAAGTGGGTGTGCATCCAACTTGCTTGCTCACGAAGACCTAGGGAATTTGAGGAATCCCATTGTTGGAATATACAAGCCAAGTTCTATAATGAAAAATTCCCACTAGTATATGAAAGTGACAAAATAAGGGACTATCTATCATAAAGATCATGGTGCTACTTTGAAGCACAAGTATGAAAAAAGGATAGTAGCATTGCCCCTTTTTATTTTCTTTTCTCTTTTTTTCTTTTTTGGGCCTTTTTTTCTTTTGGCCTTTCTCTTCTTCTTTTTATTGGGACAATGCTCAATGAATGATGATCATCACACTTCTATTCATTTACAACTCAATGATTACAACTCGATACTAGAACAAAGTATGACTCTATATGAATGCCTTCGGCGGTGTACCAGGATGGGCAATGAATGAAGAGTGACATGTATGAAATAATATGCATGGCGGCTTTGCCGCAAATATGATGTCAACTACATGATCATGCAAGGAAATATGACAATGATGAACGTGTCATGATAAACAGAACGGTGGAAAGTTGCATCGCAATATATCTCGGAATGGCTATGGAAATGCCACAATAGGTAGGTATGGTGGCTGTTTTGAGGAAGATATAAGGAGGCTTATGTGTTATAGAGCGTATCGTATCACGGGGTTTGGATGCACCGGCGAAGTTTGCACCAACTCTCAAGGTGAGAAAGGGCAATGCACGGTACCGACAAGGCTAGCAATGATGGAAGGTTAAGAGTGCGTATAATCCATGGACTCAACATTAGTCATAAAGAACTCACATACTTATTGCAAAAATCTACAAGTCATCAAAAACCAAGCACTACGTGCATGCTCCTAGGGGGATAGATTGGTAGGAAAATACCATCGCTCGTCCCCGACCGCCACTCATAAGGAGGACAATCAAAAAACACCTCATGTTTCAGATTTGTTACATAACGTTTACCATACGTGCATGCTACGGGACTTGCAAACTTCAACACAAGTATTTCTCAAATTCACAACTACTCAACTAGCACAACTTTAATATCACTACCTCCATATCTCAAAACAATTATCAAGCATCAAACTTCTCTTAGTATTTAACACACTCATAAGAAAGTTTTTACTAATCTTGAATACCTAGCATAATAGGACTCATCTCACAATTAAAGCAAATTACCATGCTGTTTTGTAGGACTCTCAAAATAATATAAGTGAAGCACGAGAGAACAATAATTTCTATAAAACAAATCCACCATCATGCTCTAAAAGATGTAAGTGAAGTACTAGAGCAAAAACTATATAGCTCAAAAGATATAAGTGAAGCACATAGAGTATTCTAATAAATTCCGGATCATGTGTGTCTCTCTCAAAAGGTGTGTACAGCAAGGATGATTGTGGTAAACTAAAAAGCAAAGACTCAAATCATACAAGACGCTCCAAGCAAAACACGTATCATGTGGTGAATAAAAATATAGCTCCAAGTAAAGTTACCGATGGACGAAGACGAAAGAGGGGATGCCTTCCGGGGAATCCCCAAGCTTTGGATTTTTGGTGTCCTTAGATTATCTTGGGGTTCCATGGGCATCCCCAATCTTAGGATCTTGCCACTCCTTGTTCCATAATCCTTCAAATCTTTACCCAAAACTTGAAAACTTCACAACACAAAACTTAACAGAAAATCTCGTGAGCTCTGTTAGCGAAAGAAAACAAAACACCACTTCAAGGTACTGTATTTAACTCATTATTTATTTATATTGGTGTTAAACTTAATGTATTCCAACTTCTCTATGGTTTATAAACTATTTTACTAGCCATAGATTCATCAAAATAAGCAAACAACACACGAAAAACAGAATCTGTCAAAAACAGAACAGTCTGTAGTAATCTGTAATTAACGCAAACTTCTGTAACTCAAAAAATTCCACCAAAATAGGAAGACCTATAAAATTTGTATATTGATCTACTGCAATTAGAATCAGTATTTTATCACGTTCTGGTGATTTTTGACAATTATTTTCGTGAACAGAAAGTTTCTGGAATTTTCAGCAAGATCAAATAACTATCATCCAAGAAGATCCTATAGGTTTAACTTGGCACAAACACTAATTAAAATATAAAAATTCTAACCAGAGGATAGATCAAATATTTATTCCTAAACAGAATCAAAAAGCAAAAAACTAAAATAAAATTGGGTTGCCTCCCAACTAGCGCTATCGTTTAACGCCCCTAGCTAGGCATAAAAACAAGGATAGATCTAGGTATTGCCATCTTTGGTAGGCAATCCATAAGTGGCTCTCATAATAGATTCATATGGTAATTTAAATTTATTTCTAGGGAAGTATTCCATGCCTTTCCTTAACGGAAATTGGAATCTAATATTTCCTTCCTTCATATCAATAATTGCACTAGTCGTTCTAAGGAAAGGTCTACCAAGAATAATAGGACATGAAGGATTGCAATCTATGTCAAGAACAATGAAATCTACGGGCACATAGTTCCTATTTGTGACAATCAGAAGATCATTAATTCTTCCCATAGGTTTCTTAATAGTGGAATCCGCAAGGTGCAAGTTCAAAGAACAATCATCAAATTCACGAAATTCTAGCAAATCACACAAAGTTTTTGGGATCGTGGAAACACTAGCGCCCAAATCACACAATGCATAACATTCATGATCTTTAATTTTAATTTTAATAGTAGGTTCCCACTCATTATAAAGTTTTCTAGGGATAGAAATTTCCAACTCAAGTTTTTCTTCATAAGATTGCATCAAAGCATCAACGATATGTTTAGTAAAAGCTTTATTTTGACTATAAGCATGAGGAGAATTTAGCACGAATTGCAACAAGGAAATAGAATCTATTAAAGAGAAATTATCATAATTAAATTCCTTGAAATCCAAAATAGTGGGTTCATTTATATCTAAAGTTTTAACTTCTTCAATCCCACTTTTACCAAATTTCACATCAAGATCTAAAAACTCCAAATTTTTGGAACGCCTTATAGGTAAAGGCGGATCATCTTCAGTCCCCTCATTATCAAGATTCATATTGCAAAACAAAGATTTAATAGGAGATACATCAATAACTTTTAGATCTTCATCTCTATTCTCATAAAAATTAGAAGAACACGCTTTCACAAAGCAATCTTTCTTAGCACGCATCCTAGCGGTTCTTTCTTTGCACTCATCAATGGAAATTCTCATGGATTTGAGAGACTCATTGATATCATGCTTAGGTGGAATAGATCTATGTTTCAAAGAATCAACGTCAAGAGAAATTATATCAACGTTCCAAGCCAATTCATCAACCTTAAGCAATTTTTCTTCAAGCAAAGCATTGAAATTCTTTTGCGAATTCATAAACTCCTTAACACTAGTCTCAAATTCAGAGGGCATCTTATTAAAATTTACATAAGAATTGTTGTAGGAATTACCATAATTATTAGAGGAATTACTAGGGAACAGCCTAGGATTAAAGTTTCCTCTATACGCGTTGTTACCAAAATTATTCCTACCAACAAAATCACATCCATAGATTCATTATTATTCTCAATCAAAGTAGACAAAGGCATATCATTAGGATTAGAAGAAACACTTTTAGTAGCAAATAATTTCATAAGTTCATCCATCTTTCTACTCAAAACATTAATTTCTTCTATCGCATGCATTTTTTATTAGTAGATCTTTCGGTGTGCCATTGAGAATAATTAACCATAATATTATCTAGGAGTTTAGTAGCTTCTCCTAAAGTGATTTCCATAAAAGTGCCTCCCGCGGCCGAATCTAAAAGATTTCTAGAAGCAAAATTCAATCCGGCATAATTTTTTTGTATAATCATCCAAAGATTCAAACCATGTGTAGGGCAATCACGTATCATTAATTTCATCCTCTCCCAAGCTTGTGCAACATGTTCATGATCAAGTTGCTTAAAATTCATGATATCGTTTCTAAGAGAGATGATTTTAGCGGGAGGAAAATACTTAGAGATAGAAGCACATTTGCACTTATTCCATGAATCAATACTATTTTTAGGCAAAGATGAAAACCAAACTTTAGCACGATCTCTAAGCGGAAAAGGAAATAGCTTCAACTTAACAATATCATTGTCCACATCTTTCTTCTTTTGCATATCACACAAATCAACGAAGCTATTCAGATGGGTTGCGGCATCTTCACTAGGAAGGCCGAAAAACGGATCTTTCATGTCAAGATTCAACAAGCAGTATTGATTTCACAAGATTCAGCATCGGTAAGAGGAGCAACCGGAGTGCTAATAAAATCATTGTTGTTGGTATTGGTAAAGTCACACAATTTAGTATTATCTTGAGCCATCGTGACAAGCAAGCAATTCAACACACAAGCAAACAAGAAGCAAGAGAGAAAAAAAAGGCAAACGGAAAAGAGAGGGCGAATAAAACGGCAAGGGTGAAGTGGGGGAGAGGAAAACGAAAGGCAAATGGCAAATAATGCAATGCGAGGGATAAGAGTTTGTGATGGGTACTTGGTATGTCTTGACTTGTGCGTAGACTCCCCGGCAATGGCGCCAGAAATCCTTCTTGCTACCTCTTGATCACTGCGTTGGTTTTCCCTTGAAGAGGAAAGGGTGATGTAGTAAAGTAGCGTAAGTATTTCCCTCAGTTTTTGAGAACCAAGGTATCAATCCAGTAGGAGACAACGCTCGAGTCCCACGCACCTACACAAATAAATAAGAACCTCGCAACCAACGCGATAAAGGGGTTGTCAATCCTTCACGGTCACTTACGAGAGTGAGATCTGATAGATATGGTAAGATAATATTTTTGGTGTTTTCGTGATAAAGAGTAAAAGTAAATAATGCAAAGATAAAAGACGACAGAAATAGCTTGTTGACGGAAGATTAATATGATGGAAAATAGACCCGGGGGCCATAGATAGACCCGGGGGCCATAGGTTTCACTAGTGGCTTCTCTCAAGAGCATAAGTATTACGGTGGGTAAACGAATTACTGCTGAGAAATTGATAGAATTGAGCATAGTTATGAGAATATCTAGGTATGATCATGTATATAGGCATCACGTCCGAGACAAGTAGACCGAAACGACTCTGCATCTACTACTATTACTCCACATATCGACCGATATCCAGCATGCATCTAGAGTATTAAGTTCATAAGAATGGAGTAATGCTTTAAGTAAGATGACATGATGTAGAGGGATAAACTCATGCAATATGATATAAACCCCATCTTTTTATCCTCGATGGCAACAATACAATACATGGCATTTCCCTTTCTGTCACTGGGACCGAGCACCGCAAGATTGAACCCAAAGCTAAGCACTTCTCCCATTGCAAGAAAGATCAATCTAGTAGGCCAAACCAAACTGATAATTCGAAGAGACTTGCAAAGATAACCAATCATACATAAAAGAATTCAGAGGAGATTCAAATATTGTTCATAGATAAACTTGATCATAAACCCACAATTCATCGGATCTCGACAAACACACCGCAAAAGAAGATTACATTCAATAGATTTCCAAGAAGATCGAGGAGAACTTTGTATTGAGATCCAAAGAGAGAGAGAGAAGAAGCCATCTAGCTAATAACTATGGACCCGAAGGTCTGAGGTAAACTACTCACACATCATCGGAGAGGCTATGGTGTTGATGTAGAAGCCCTCCGTGATCAATGCCCCCTCCGGCGGAGCACCGAAAAAGGCCCCAAGATGGGATCTCACGGGTACAGAAGGTTGCGGCGGTGAAAATAGGGTTTTGGCTCCGTATATGATGTTTCTAGGGTATATGGGTATATATAGGAGGAAGAAGTACGTCGATGGAGCAACGAGGGGCCCACGAGGGTGGAGGGCGTGCCCAGGGGGTACGCACGCCCCCCTACCTCATGCCTTCCTCGTTGATTTCTTTACGTAGACTGCAAGTCCTCTGGATCACATTTGTTCTGAAAATCACGTTCCCGAAGGTTTCATTCTGTTTGGACTACGTTTGATATCCTTTTCCTTTGAAACACTGAAATAGGCAAAAAAACAGTAATTTGGGCTAGGCCTCCGGTTAATAGGTTAGTCCCAAAAATAATATAAAAGTGTATAATAAAGCCCAATAAACATCTAAAGCAGAATATAACATAGCATGGAACAATAAAAAATTATAGATACGTTGGAGACGTATCACATCATATACAACTCTTCCTTAAGGAACCCGTTAACAGACGTCCATCTGCCAAATTTCATAATCATAAAATGCGGCAATAGCTAACATAATTCTAACAGACTTAAGCATCGCTACAGGTGAGAAAGTCTCATCGTAGTCAACCCCTTGAACTCGTCGGAAACCTTTTGCGACAAGGCGATCTTTATAGACGGTGAAATTACCATCAGCGTCTATTTTCTTCTTCAAGATCCATTTATTCTCAATGGCTTGCCGATCATCGGGAAAATCCACCAAAGTCCATACTTTGTTCTCATACATGGATCCTTTCTCGGATTTCATGGCCTGAAGCCATTTGTCGGAATCCGGGCTCATCATAGCTTCTTCATAGTTTGTAGGTTCGCCATTGTCTAACAACATGACTTGCAGGACAGGATTACCGTACCACTCTGGTGCGGAATTTACCCTGGTTGACCTGCGAAGTTCATTACTAACTTGATCCAAAGTTTCATGATCATTGTCATTAGCTTCCTCTTAGGTTGGTGTAGGCATCACGGGAACTGCTTTCTGTGATGTGCTACCTGCCAAATTGATAGAAGGACGATTACCTCATCAAGTTCTACTTTCCTCCCACACACTTCTTTCAAGAGAAACTCCTTCTCTAGAAAGGACCCATTCTTGGCAACAAAGATCTTGCCCTCGGATCTGTGGTAGAAGGTATACCCAATGGTCTCTTTAGGGTATCCTATGAAGACGCACTTCTCTGCTTTGGGTTCGAGATATCAGGCTTAATCCTTTTGACATAAGCATCGCATCCCAAACTTTAAGAAATGACAGCTTAGGTTTCTTGACAAACCACAACTCATATGGTGTCATCTCAACGGATTTGGACGATGCCCTATTTAAAGTGAATGTGCTTGTCCCTAATGCATAACCCCAAAATGATAGTGACAAATTGGTAAGAGAAATCATAGAATGCACCATATCCAATAGAGTATGATTATGACGTTCGGACACACCATTACCCTGTGGTGTTCCAGGTGACGTGAGCTGTGAAACAATTATTCACCTCCACGATCAGATCTTATAAACTTTTTCTCTTGTTACGATGATTCTCCACTTCACTCCGAAATTCCTTGAACTTTTCAAATGTTTCAGACTTGTGTTTCAATTAAGTAAATATACCCATATCTACTCAAATCATCTATGAAGGTAAGAAAATAACGATATCCACCGCGTGCTTCAACACTCATCGGACCACATACATCGTATGTATTATTTCCAATAAGTCACTAGCTCTCTCCATTTTTCCGGACAATGGAGATTTAGTCATCTTGCGCATGAGGCATGGTTCATATGTCTCAGATGATTCATAATCAAGAGATTCCAAAAGTCCATCAACATGGAGTTTCTTCATGCGCTTTGTACCAATATGACCTAAGCGGCAGTGCCACAAATATGTGGTACTATATTTATTAACTTCGAGTCTTTTGGCATTAATATTATGAATATGTGTATCACTATGATCAAGATTCAACAATAATAAACCATTCACAAGGGGTGCATGACCATAAAAGATGTTACTCATATAAATAGAACAACCATTATTCTCTGACTTAAATGAATAACGATCTCGCAATAAACAAGATCCATATATAATGTTCATGCTCAACGTAGGCACCAAATAACAATTATTTAGGTTTAAAACTAATCAGGAAGGTAGATGTAGAGGTAGTGTGCCGACGGCGATCACATCAACCTTGGAACCATTTATGATGTGCATCGTCACCTCGTCCTTAGTCGGTCTTCATTTATTCCGTACCTCCTGTTTCGAGTTACAAATGTTAGCAAGCAAATCAATATCAAATACCCAGGAGCTACTACGAGCACTAATAAGGTACACATCGATAACATGTATATCACATATACCTTTGTTGATGTTGCCAGCCTTCTTATCTTCCAAGTACTTGGGCAGTTCCGCTTCCAATGACCATTTCCCTTGCAATAGAAACACTTAGTCTCAGGTTTGGTTCCATCCTTGGGTTTCTTCACAGGAGCGGCAACTATCTTGCCATTCTTCTTGAAGTTCCCTTTCGTTCTCTTACCTTTCTTGAAACTAGCGGTATTCTTAACCATCAACACTTGATGCCCCTTCTTGATTTCTACCTTCGCGGCCTTAAGCATAACGAAGAGCTTGGGAATCGTTTTCTTCATCCCTTGCATATTATAGTTCATCACAAAGCCCTTATAGCTTGGTGGCACTGATTGGAGAACTCTGTCAATGACCATGTCATCTGGAAGATTAACTCCCAATTGAGTCAAGCGGTTGGGAAACCTAGACATTCTGAGTATATGTTCACTAACAGAACTGTTCTCCTCCATCTTGCAGTTAAAGAACTTGTCGGAGGTATCATACCTCTCGACCCGGACATGAACTTGAAATACCAATTTTAGCTCCTAGAACATCTGATATGCTCAATGGTGCTCAAAACGTCTTTGGAACCCTGTTCTAAGCCATAAAGCATGGCGCACTAAACTATCAAGTAGTTATCAGAACGTGTCTGCCAGATGTTCACAACATCACAAACGACGCTGGAGGGGGTGCGGCACCTAGCGGTGCATCAAGGACATAAACCTTATGTGCAGCAATGAGGATAATCCTCAAGTTACGGACCCAGTTCGCATAATTGCTTCCATCATCTTTCAACTTAGCTTTATCTAGGAACACATTTAAATTTAGGGAAACTACAACGCGGGCCATTGATCTACAACACAAATTTTGCAAAGATAATTAAGACTAAGTTCATGACAATTAGTTCAGTTAATCAAATTACTAATGAACTCCCACTTAAATCAACATCCCTCAAGTTGTCTAAATATACATGATCCAAATCAACTAACCCATGTCCGATCATCACGTGAGATGGGGTAGTCATCAATGGTGAACATCTCAATGTTGATCATATCTACTATATGACTCATGTTCGACCTTTCGGTCTCCTGTGTTCCGAGGCCATGTCTGTACATGATAGGCTCGTCAAGTTTAACCCAAGTATTCTGCATGTGTAAAACTGGCTTACACCTGTTTTATGTGAACGTAGAGTCTATCTCACCCGATCATCACGAGGTGCTTCGAAACGACGGACTTTTGCAACGGTGCATACTTAGCGAGAACACAATTTCTTGAAATTAAGTGAATGGGATTATCTTATAATGCTATCGTCGTTCTAAGCAAAATAAGATGCATAAAAGGATAAATATCACATGCAGTCAATATAAGACATGATATGGCCATTATCATCTCGTGCCTTTGATCTCCATCTCCAAAGCAGCAGCATGATCTCCATCGTCACCGAGATAACTCCATGATCCCCATCATCATGATCTCCATCACCGTATCGTCACGTGGTCGTCTTGCCAACTATTGCTTCTACAACTATTGCTAACGTATAGCGATAAAGTAAAACAATTACATGATGAATAATAAATTAAAGACAACCATATGGCTCCTGCCGATTGCCATACTCATCGACATGCAAGTCGTGAACCTACTACAAAACATGATCATCTCATACATCAACATATATCACATCATGTTTTGGTCATACCACATCACAACATGCCTTGCAAAAACAAGTTAGACGTCCTCTACTTTGTTGTTGCAAATTTTTCGTGGCTGCTATGGGAACTAGCAAAAAACGTTCTTACCTACGTAAAGACACAATGGTGATAATCAAGTTGCCTTTTAACCTTCTACAAGGACCATCTTCGTCAAATTAGATTCAACTAAACTAGGAGAGACAGACACCCGCTAGCCACCTTATGCAAAACAAGTTGCATGTCTGTCAGTGGAACTGGTCTATTGTGCGTGGACAAGTAAGGTTGGTCCGGGCCGCTTCATCCCACAATACCGCCAAATCCAAATAAGATAAGAGAGATAAGAAATTTGAGCATCAACGCCCACAACTCTTTGTGTTCTACTCGTGCATATACATTTATGCATAGACCTAGCTCTGATACCACTGTTGGGGAACTAAGAATGAAAATAAAAAAATCCTACCAACACCCAAGATCTATCTAGGAGAATCATAGCAATGAGAGGGGAGAGTGTGTCTACATACCCTTTTAGACTAAAAGTGGAAGCGTATATAACGCGGTTGATGTAGTCGTACTCTTTGCAATCCGATCACGATCCAACCGATCTAGTGCCGAACGGATGACACCTCCGAGTTTAGCACACATGTGGATCAATGACGTCTCCTTCTTGATCCAACAAGAGAAGGCGAAGAAGTAGATGGGATCACAACCAGCACGAAGGCGTGGTGGTGATGGTGGTGGTGGAGTCGGAATACCGGCAGGGCTTCACTAAGCGAAAAACCATGGACGGGAACTATGCCGATAGGGAGAGACGGGGCAGTAGCCAAGGCCAATGTTAGGGTCCCTTGCTGCACCCCTCCCCTATATTTATATGTGTTGGAGGGCTGGGAGTCCAACCATACTCCTAAAAGGAGTTGGCGCCAAAGGGGGAGAGGACTTGGACTGCAAGTCCAATCCTATTCCTACTAGGACTCCCCTTTTCCCCTTCCCTAGCCACATGGGCTTTTGAGGATTTGGTGTGCCTAGCCCAATAACGCCAGGGCGCCTCCCCTTAGCCCATGCCAGCCCTTGAGATGTGGTGGACCCACTTGTGGACTTCCGGACCCCTCTGGAATCCTCCGAAACCTGCTGGAAGCTTCCTAGTACAATACAGAAAAAACTGCACCTTTTTCTGGAACCCAAAGTATGACTTCCCATATATAAATCTTTACCTCTCAACCTTTACAAGACTCCTCATAATGACAGGGTTCTCATCTGGGACTCCGAACAAAATTCGGTTACCAATCATCAAATATCACAATACTATACCAGCATCAAATGAACGTTAAGCGTGCAACCCTGTGGGTCCGGGAATCATGTAGTCATGACCGAGACACCTCTCTGGTCAATAACCAATAGCGGGACCTGGATGCGCTGGTTCCTACATATTCCAGGAAGATCTTGTATCGGTTGAACCATGATGTCAAGGATTTGGTTAATACCATATGCAATTCTCTTTGTCTGGCGATATGTTACTTGCCCGAGATTTGATCATCGGTATCTCCATACCTAGTTCAATCTCGTTACTGCCAAGTCTCTTTACTCATTCCGTAATACAAGATCTCATGACTAACTCATTAGGCACATTGCTTGCAAGCTCTTTACGATGTTGTATTATTGAGAGGGCCCAGAGATATCTCTTCGTCACACAGAGTGACAAATCCTAGTCTCGATCCGTGCCAAACCAACAAACACCTTCAGTGATACCTGTAGAGCACCTTTATGATCACCCAGTTATGAAGTGACGTTTGGATACACACTAAGTAATGACCCCGGGAACGCTATTAGGACCCCCGGAAATTACGCTCCCCTCTCCGAGGCGACTCGGCGCCGGGATCTGATCGGGGCTGAAGCCGGCCATCTAGGGTTCACCGCCGTAGAGAGAGAGAGAGAGTGAGTGAGAGGAGGCTCGTTCCATGCCCTAGCTACGGTGTCGGAGAGGAAGATCCACTAGGACTTTGAGAGTTCCGATCCAAGATGAATATCGCGATGAGATCGTGGGCACGAAAGGTAAGTGCCGGAGTGAGGAGTCAGGGAGAAATTGTGAGGGCGAGAGACCAGGTTATGGATCGGGTCAGGACCAAAGTGAATCAAGTCATGGGGAATCTGGTAGCACACCCGACTGCGCAGATCCAAACAGAGGTAGACCGAGCAATCCCAGAAAATCCTAGAGCCCAGAGGATAGATGAACATGAAGAAATCGCCAAAAGCCAGAGCAGCAATTTTTCAGTGCAAGATCTAATTTCCCTTTGGGAACACTACTAGGGAAAAGCCTATACACATAATCTTATCAGCAGCGCGCTTTAAAATAAGGCGCTGCTGCTAATTAGCAGTAGCGAGCTTAAGAATAAATCGCTGCTGAAATAAATATAGCAATAGCGCGCCCGCTAAAAGACGCGCTACTGCTATAATTCCCATGAGGCCTCCGCGAGGCTAGTTATAGCAGCAACGCGTTATAACGATGGGCGCTACTACTACGTAGCATAGTAGCAGCGCATTTCGCCAATAAGCGCTACTACTAAGTTTACTACAAAAATTTAGTCCCACCTCGCTCTGTGAAGAGAGATTCTACCACCTTAAATATGTTACTTCTCAAACTTCGACAAGCACTTGGTCTTCATTGAACTCTATGTGTAGAATTTGTGGCTGCAATTAGAGTCTTCACCTGTTCCTAAACCGGTGAGGACTCATATTGACAAATCAGATTGTACACAAAAAGATCATTGATGATCAATGTATTTTTGATACATTGAACTAAGTCTATTTTTACATGTTGACACATAGCAGTAGCACTTCTTTGTGAAGGGCGCTGCTGCTAGGTAGTTTAGCAGTAGCGTCTTTCTCCATAGCGCGCTACTGCTAAGCCATTCCATCTCCCCCCCCCCATCTCCTCTATCCGATCCACTCACAGTCACACACTCACTGGATCCCTCTCAATCCCCCGCGTCGGTCCTCCCCCGTCGCCCCTCCTCCCTCTGCGCCACCGTCACCTCCCCCTCCTTGCTGGACTCGGTACCGGCCTCCTCCTCCGTCCTCCCTCTCCACTCGCTGCTGGCCGGCCCCTCCTTGCTCCGCCTTCCTCCTCTGTCCTCCCTCCAATGGCCGCCGGCCGGCCCCTCCTCGCTCCGCCTTCCTCCTCCGTCCTACTCTCTTCTCCCTCCTCGAGTCGCCCCTCCTTATCCCTCCTGCCTGCTACATTTTTATTTAGTAGGCTAGTTCATATGCAACATTTTGATTTAGTTGATATGATTTAGTTGATTTAGTAGGCTAGTTGGTTTAGGTGATTTAGAACATTTTGATTTAGTTGATTTAGTAGGCTAGTTGATTAGAACATTTTGATTTAGTTGATTTAGTAGGCTAGTTCATTTAGTTCATTTAGAACATTTTGATTTAGTAGGCTAGTTCATTTAGTTGATTTAGTATGCACCATTTTATTGTTATTTTTTCTGTAAATGGATAGGTACGTAGTTGCTTTTGTTTTTTTAATAAGTTACTTTTTGGCAAAATGTAGGTGGTACCTTGTCATCTAATATGTTACTAGATCTTAGGATTATAATTGTCCATCAAATTGCTTCTCGCGGAAGAACCAAAAATATCTCATGCTACTGTTTTTCTTTCCTGTGAAGTGGATCGTTAATCCTTTGCTCATATTGCTTTAGGAAAAATGGCGCCACAACCACCACCACTATGTCGACTGTGCAAGTCAAGGTGCGGCAGCAGCCTTGCAACTGGCAAGTTGTTCGGCATCTACTTCCAGCCGAGTTTTCATCATGCGGCGGTAAGAAATTAGATGAAATGTAATAACTATTTTATTTTTAGTGATGGCATTACTGCATTGTGTCATTTTGCTTATTTTACACAGATCGTCCCATGCAATGTGAGGTTGAAATTCAACAAGCTGACAGGAGATAATGTGACATTTGAGGCTCCTGGGGGGCGTACACTATGGAGGTCGAGAAAGGACGCAATATGTCGCAGATTGGAGGAGATGGATGGGCACGTTTCGTCACTCGCATGTGTCTTACTGGTGGTGAGTTGATCAGCTTCTCCTTCAGAGCAGAAAGACCCAAGCTGGCTGTCATCTATCTCAACCTGGTGGAAGATGATGAAGATGACGAAGATGATGAAGATGATGAGGACCCACTCGATGAAGATGATGAGGACCCACTTCATGAAGCCATCGTAGCTCAAAGAACAAGGCTGAGAGAGGAGGAGGTGTCCAACCTGTGGGACATAATTCCGCCACGTGCTGACTTTGTCGGGGTGCCATTCGTGACCCGCGTGACAAATACCATGGTTGATCGACATGATATGGTGTGTTATACTTACGAATGCAAATTATCCGATGAAATACTTAGTGTACGGTCCAATGATATGGTATGTTGTGTGGAATCTAGTCGATGATATGTTTTAGTGTAGAGTTCGATCACATGCTTATTAGTGTAGAATCTAAGGAAACTATTAATAGTGTAGATAATCCATATGTATTTATTTGCGAGGCTATTTATTAATTGAAATGTTTTTCTTATTCAGAAATTGGCAAAGAGCATATCTGTGAGTTATGGTATCGAGCCTGATGAAGAAGGCTCAGCTGGACTACGCCTTACTGCAAGGGGCTCCGTCACAACCTGTACTTACGCGTGGACACGGACGGTCGCACACACTTAAACTCGGTTGGGTGGAAGAAATTCCTCGATGGCAAGAATCTTCGTGTTGGACATGCCATCCTAATTACTATCAGGAACACCAACCGCCCAGGCTTGAGGATGATGATTGTCTTCGATATCATCTAGAACTACATGTGTGTGTGGCTATATCATCTAGAACTACATATGTGTGTGTGGCTATATCATCTAGAACTACATATGATGATCGTCGTCGATATCATCTAGAACTACATATGATGATCGCCGTTGATATGACCTTGTACTGCTTGAGGATGCATGTTGACTATGCATGAAATTGTTATCTAGTACTCCCTTCGTTCCAAATTACTCGTCGTGGTTTGAACTAAAACCACGACGAGTAATTTGGAACGAAGGGAGTACTACCCAGTAATGGTTTATGAATTTGATATCTACTAGCAGTACCTAGTATCTAGTATCTAGTATCTGAAAGGGAAACTGAAAGGAAAAGGGGTACGGGGGGATGATGAAAGATATAGCAGTAGCGAGGGACTGCGAAATCGCTACAACTAAGTAATAGTAGCGCGTTCATAAAAAGCGCTGCTGATATCGTCAACAGTAGTAGCGCGGGTACGGACCGCGCTACTACTATAAGTTAGTTGTAGCGCCTTATTAGTAGCGCGGCCACCCGTGCTGCTGCTAGCCTCAAAACCCGCGCTACTACTAGGGTTTTCCCTAGTAGTGGAAGATCAACTCAAAGAGAATGTAGAGAGTGTCAGGGCGGAGGCACCAATAACTAGTGAGAAGATGAATGAGATCCCAAACTGCAAGGTCCCGTTGATTTGTAAAAGTGTGGTGGTCGGGATAGATGGGATTAGCGAATCAGTCAACAGTGAAGGTGAATCTATTGTTTATTGTGCAGGGACAAAAGGAGCTGAGGAACTACGACAATTAGTGAAACAGGAGGCACTATATGTGTTTCCTGGTGATACAGAAGCAGCAACCCAACGAGAAATAGATTGCTTTGTCTTGGAGATCAATGATGGACGGGAAACCTTAACTAAAGATGACCATGATTTTGGGAGATTGGACGGATATCAATTTAAAGTTCAGGGAGACTATGGCAGGTCAGGTTAGAGGGCAGCAAGAGATTGTTGGATGTGTGTTTGTTTGTGGTTGGTTGAAGAAATTCTGGACAGATACGGGACAAGTTTTGTCAGTTAATTTTCTCTGGAAAGGAGAAGGTACTTGTGATAATCTTAGGCCTGAATGGAAGAGGGCCAAAAATAGGACTACTGCAGACCTTGTGAGGTTACTCGATATCCACATACCAACGACCCCGGTATAGGAGGTGACGTCTCCTGCTGCTGGTTACATTCTGACTGATGTTCAAGGTCTGGTGTTCAGGAACACACTAGGGAATAATACAGTCCAATTAGGGGCTGGTGCTGAAGGAGACGGCACACTTGCTGCCACTGAAAACGGGGCGCCCAGCCATCTGGTGGCGGGAGAGAACGCTCCTGTTCTGAACCAGATAACTGATGCTGCTGCGATCCTATTTACGGACACTGGATGCCAGAAAAACAAGTTCATGCAGGACAAGATGAGAGGCAAGAAGGAACCTGGGCAGGGTGGCTCGGTGTTGGGCAAAAGAGGGGGATGTGAGGAAGAGGGCAAAGTTGCAGCAGAGGATGATGCAGCGAGAAAGGACACAGACCAAAACAGGAAGGTATGCAGCACAGATGTGACTGATTTCAAGTCCGGTGGAGGGAACGAGGTGGAAAAGGAAGCAATCGGGCCTGGGGCTGGTGGGCGCTAAGGAGAGCGCCCACCAGAAGCCATGATGATCCTTGGATGGAATTGTCGAGGTCTCGGGCAGCCTCACACAGTTCATGAACTTGTGTGCCTCATGCACACCTACAAGCCCAAGCTTGTTTTCCTTTCTGAAACGCGGCAAACAATAAATATGTCAAGGATCGAAAGTGGAGGCTCAGCCTTCGTCACTGTATCATGCAACCCGGCATCGGAAAAGGTGTCGGCATTGCCCTCTTCTATGATGAGAGTGTAGAAATAAAGAAGATTTCCTTGAGGACGAGATATATCGACGTACTAATTCGCTTGAGCCCACAGGGTATGCAGTGGTGCAGTACATTTGTGTACGAAGAACCTAAGGCTCATGAACGACACTGATATGTCTCCAACGCATCTACATTTTTTATTGCTCCATGCTATTATATTATCTGTTTTAGATGTTAATGAGTTTTATTTTACACTTTTATATCATTTTTGGGACTAACCTATTAACCAAAGGCCCATCTCAAATTGCTATTTTTTGCCTATTTCAGTGTTTTGCGGAAAAGGAATATCAAACAAAGTCCAAATGGAATGAAACCTTTGGGAGCGTGATTTTCTCAACAAACATGATCCAGGAGACTTGGAGTGGGCGTCAAGAAACAATCGAGGAGGCCACGAGGCAGGGGGCGCGCCTACCCCTCTGGGCGCACCCTCCACCCTCGTTGGCCACTCGTTGCTCCACCGACCTACTTTTTCCTCCTATATAAGTCCACGTACCCCCCCCCAAACATCCAGGAGCACCACGAAAACCTAATTTCACCGCCGCAACCTTATGTACCCAAGAGATCCCATCTTGGGGCCTTTCTCGGAGCTCCACCGGAGGGGGCATTGATCAGGGAGGGCCTCTACATCAACTCCATGGCCTCTCCGGTGATGAGTGAGTAGTTTACTTCAGACCTTCGGGTCCATAGCTAGTAGCTAGATGGCTTCTTCTCTCTCTTTGGATCTCAATACAAAGTTCTCCTTAATTCTCTTGGAGATCTATTCGATGTAATCTTCTTTTGCGGTGTGTTTGTCGAGATCCGATGAATTGTGAGTTTATGATCCAGATTATCTATGAACAATATTTTATTCTTCTCTGAATTCTTTTATGTATGATTGGTTTATCTTTGCAGGTCTCTTTGAATTATTAGTTTGGTTTGGCCTACTAGATTGATCTTTCTTGCAATGGGAGAAGTGCTTAGCTTTGTGTTCAATCTTGCGGTGCTCGATCCCAGTGACAGTATGGGAAACGACACGTATTGTATTGTTGCCATCGAGGATAAAAAGATGGGGTTTATATCATATTGCATGAGTTTATCCCTCTACATCATGTCATCTTGCTTAAGGTGTTACTCTGTTCTTATGAACTTAATACTCTAGATGCATGTTGGACAGCGGTCGATGTGTGGAGTAATAGTAGTAGATGCAGGCAGGAGTCGGTCTACTTATCTCGGACGTGATGCCTATATACATGATCATGCCTAGATATTCTCATAATTATTCGCTTTTCTATCAATTGCTCGACAGTAATTTGTTTACCCACCGTAATACTTATGCTATCTTGAGAGAAGCCACTAGTGAAAACTATGCGGGTCTATTTTCCATCATATTAGTTTCCAATCTATTTTATTTTTCAATCTTTACTTTCAATCTATATCATAAAAATACCAAAAATATTTATCTTACTATTATTATTATCTCTATCAAATCTCACTCTTGCAAGTGATCGTGAAGGGATTGACAACCCTTTATCGCGTTGGTTGCGAGGTTCTTATTTGTCTATGTAGGTACGAGGTGACTCACGCGTGGTATCCTACTGGATTGATACCTTGGTTCTCAAAAACTGAGGGAAATACTTACGCTGCTTTACTGCATCACCCTTTCCTCTTTAAGGGAAAACCAAGGCAGTGCTCAAGAGGTAGCAGACACCACATGTGGACCTTGTTCCGGAGAATAAAAGATACAAACAACCTTCCTTGGATGATGATGGGGGATTTCAACGAGACTTTGTGGCAATCCGAACACTTCTGAGCCACGAAGAGATCCGAGAGGAACATGGAAAACTTTAGGAAAGTTTTGTCGGACTGTAATTTGTTTGACATGGGATACAAAGGGCCGAGTTGGACCTATAATAATAAACAAGATGGTTGTGCAAATGCAAGAGCACGCCTGGATAGATGTGTGGCGTCCCCGGAATGGTCTGACTACTTTAAGGAGGCCATAGTGGAGCATATTTGTTCCTCATGGTCTGACCACCTCCCTATTCTTCTACGGATTGGGGGCCGGAAAGAATGGAGGCCGGTGGGAGAGAGAAACAACAGCGTGTTCAGGTACGAGCAGATGTGGGAACGTGTAGGTTCCTTGCAACCCACTATTGATGTGGTTTGGAAAAGAGACGGCCTAGCTGAGAATCTGCAGCAGGTAGGTACCAAGTTGAAATATATGCAAACTGAACTGAAAAATTGGGCTGCTAGGGACTTTGGCTCGGTGGTAAAAAACACGGCAGAAATAAGAAGGAAATTAAGCAGAATCTGGAACTCACCACCCTCGCCGGATCAGTATAAATATGCAAACAAGTTGGCTAGAGAATTGGATGAATTGTTGTTAAGAGAAGAACTCACACTACAAAAAAATACACTTCAGTGATGATATGTGTTTGTCACAGTAGGTCGCTTTTTGTCATGCATGTACATCCATGACAAATTTATGACAGAATCAAGATAGTCATACATGTGCTGTCGTAGAAGTGTTCCATGACATTACCAAAATTATCATCACGGAAGTGTCCACTTCCATGACGATAAATCGCGCGTCACAGAAGTGCTTTCGTCAAGGGTGGCCGACACGTGGCATCCACCGTAACAGAACGCGTTAAGCTATCGGGTCGGGTTTGGATCCGATAACCCGTTAACAGCCCCGACCAATGGGAAATTTCCACATGTAAAATTCTTATTGGCCGGACGAAACACGTGTCAGCTCGTCAGTGGGTCAGATAGGCGCCTATGATACGTCGACACGTGGCACGGCCCAACAGAGGCCCATTCCTGTGAAAAGGCCGGCCCGTTTGACTTGGTCAAAAGCTGGCGGGCCGGCCCATGGAAAGCCTATTAACGGCCTGTTCAAATATAGCCCATTTACAGCCCGCTAACCCAAGGCCCGTTACACCCTATCCGAATTAGGCCAGTAGCATCATCTGGGCCATCCAATATGATTCCAGCCCGTTTTCACTTCTGGCCCATGTATGGCCCATGATGTCTTTCGACCCATATGAGGCCCTATGTAACTCTTGGCCTACTAACGGCCCATGGTGAAACTGGCCCGTAATGAACAGTGTATCACTTTACACCCATTAACGGCCCGTGGTGAAACTGGCCCGTAATGAACAGTGTATCACTTTATACCCATTAACGGCCCCTTATTCCGTTGGGCCGTTTCCAGCCCATGTTATCTTTCGGCCTTCTTAGAGCCCATTTATTCTTGGGCTCATTTCCAGCATTCGTTTACTTACAGCCCGTTACTGTCATTTTCTGCTTGTGGGCCAAATTCAGCCCGTGGTTACAGTCGGCCCGTTTGTGGTCTGTTAATACGTTGGGCCGATTTCATAGCGTCATCAAATACGGCCTATTAACGATGGCCCGTTATGGTCGACCCAGGAACGGACGATTCCAACTCTAGCCCGTTTACGGCCATAATGCGGTGTGTTTGGCCCATGTTTGGCCAATCGAGTATACGGCCCGTATAAGGCCCATTGATAATACGGCCCGCGGAAGGCCCATTGTTTCTACGGCCCGTAGAAGGCCCATTGTTTCTACGGCCCGTAGAAGGCCCACTGTTTCTACGGCCAGTAGGAGGCCCAGTGTCACTGCAGTAAATATTAGCCCATGGTTATTGTGGCCTAGTTTTAAAAAATAGGTTATTGCAGCCACTAGCTAACCGCGGAAAAAGAACTGCAATGACTACAAGCAAACAAATAAACAAGACAACAAGGAAATAAATACGCAAGCAACTAACGCTAGGCTATCACGGCTATTACACATATTACATCCACTGGGCATCAAAGTTCGCCACCAGTGCAAATATAGGGAACAAAGCAGCATATCATATACACTGGTTGTCAAAGTTGGCGACCAGCGCAAATAAACGCTGCAGCAAAACAAATCCAGAACTAAAACCACTTCAGAAGATCTCAAGAAACAATATCCTGGGTACCCATAATGCTGGCAAGATGCTTAGCAAGCTTATTAACTTTCTCTTGTTTGGCGCTTAAATCCTCCAGCGCTTGCTGTTGCACCAGAAAATATGCATCTGAATTCTGCAAGGACTTCCTCAGTCCTTCAGCTTCCTGTCGCAACACATCTAATCGATGTCTTTCAACTTGAAGTTGAGACTCAAGAAGACGAACTGATTCAGGCAGCGAGTTCGAAGAGCTTGTGCCAGTAGTAGTGGCCAGTAACTCGAACACTACATCAAGACAGGACTTTTGGGTTCCCTCACTGTCGTCAAGATAGTTTTTATCAGCTTTCTTGGAGACCAACAGGGATGTCTCACTATCTTGAACCTTATCTGCATTACTTCCTTTACCATTGGATAACACGGTACTGTTCTCCAATATTTTGTCCGCATTCTAAAAGAGAAACAAGCAGACACATCACATGTTTACCATGTTGTATATGAAACTCATTTTGGTAAATGAGTTCAGTAGTAAAGTGGATAGGATAACAGCATGAAACAAACATATATCTATGTACCATGGTCACTTTATGGTCTATATCATTCTAGTTTTTGTTGCCAAATCAAGATAGAGACACGGTTCAAATAATATTTGTTCAAGACAAAGAAGAATAGACAGAATATAAGTGTGGGTAACTATAGAGCAATAACAACACTTGTATTGTGCATGACATGAGAACATAATTGTTTATTCAATTGAAACTGAAATCAACATAGAGCAGGTTACAACAGCAAACCAGTTAAAGAAACAAGTTTAAAACATACCTGTTGCGCCATTGGAGTTTCAATTCCATCCTTCAAATTTGAAAATAGTTGGTATGAGTAAATACAGTCATGCAAGAGCAAAGGAGTATGAACCATAGCTACAGAACCTGACCTGAGAACAAATCTTCTTCTCCTTTAAGCGTTGAGTTGGGATTGGGAGTGGTGATCCTTGTGCTTTGGGCACTGCAGTTCCCTTACTAACTGCTCGTGTTTGGGTGCTCTGTGGTGGAGACGATGCTGTGTCAACTGGAACTGGGTTACTATCTGCCGGGGTTGGGGTTAGAAGGGGTGTAGCTGGTTCTCTGTCCAACTGGGTAGGGGTACAATCTGCGAGAGTCTGGGTTATGTGCGGTGCATCTGGTCCTTGGGCAAGTACAACCGTGGTTCTATCTGCATCAACTGGTAGCACTATCTTTTCTAAAGACCGTGTTGTTACTCCCTTAGATACTGCCATCACGCTCTCCAATTCAAATGGCTGATAAACAAGAAAAGTAATTGAAAGTATAGACATTGTATGATAGACAGGTGCAATGGATAGTGGGGAATAAAAGAGGGCATGAAATAATTCATATTTATGTTGTCTAACCAAACATGATAGCATGACACAATTTCACATATATGATGGCTAACTAAACAGGATATCATGACACAATTTTCACATTATGATGGCTAACTAAAAAAGATGGAAAGACATAGTTCAAAATATGAGACTATGTAAACAGGATGACATGACATAACTATATAATGTGTTTATTAAATAGGTTGGCATGCCATAATTCACATACATTCACGGATAGAATGCCATAATTCAAAATATGATGACTGTAAACACTAAACAGGATGAGATGATATAACTATATGATGTCTTTATTAAATGGGTTGCCATGCCATAATTCAGATGGATGATGTGTATGTACTATGTAAACATGATGGCATGATATAATTCAAATATATGATTTATATAGTAAGCAAGTAAGCAGATGGCAATCCATATATGATGTAAAAACTAAGCAATGCAAGACAACATGCATGACATGGGTAATATAACCCTGCCAAGTTTGAGCATAGACCTCAGGGGGAAAATAGGACTTGGTCATCAGTCTCTGAATCCTCCTCTGAGGAGCTCTCTGTAACCAGCAGGATGTCTACTTCAGCAGGTAGCATTGTCTGCTCTGAATACCTTGTTTTCACTCTAGATACTTCCATCACCGCTTCAAATGGCTGATGCACAGGAAGAGTAGTTGAATATACAAACGTTATCGACAAATGGAACATGTAATACAAAAAAATGATAGCATGATATAATTCACATACATGATGATTGGCTAAATAGCATGGCATTGCATAATTCACACATATAATGCCTTTGCAACAAGATAGCATTGTATAATTCACATATATAATGTCTTGCAACAAGATGGCAATGCATAATTCACATATATGGTAATTAGACACTGAACAAGTGGCATTCACACAAAGCATGTCTAAACTAATCAAATGACATAGCAATGCGAGACACCATACGCACGATATGAGCAACATAACCCTGCCAAGTTAGAGCATACACCTCGGGGGGGAATAGGACTGGTCATCTGTCTCTGAATCCTCCTCTAACGAGCTATCCGTAACCAGCGAGATATGCGCTTCGTCAGATAGCATAGTCTGCTCTGAATACCTTGTTTTCACTCCAGAATTTGCCATCACCGTGTCAAATGGCTGATGCACACGAAGAGCAGTTGAATGTAATAACATTTTTGACAAATGTAATATGTAACCAAAAAAGGATGGCCTGATATAATTTACATATAAGATGACTGGCTAAGCAGGATGGCATTGCAAAATTCACATATATGATGCCTGGCTAAACAAGATGGCGTTGCATAATTCACATAAACGATGAATAAACTAAACAGATGGCATTCGTACAAAGAGTGTCTAAACTAAGCAGATGACATATTTGATGTATAAAGTAAGCAATGCAAGACACCATATGCATGATATAATCAACATCAGCATGCCAAGTTAGAGCGAATACCTCACGGGCTAAATAGGAGTTGTCTTGTCCTTCTGAATCCCCCTCAGAATAGATATCTTCCTCTCGATTACAATCCGAAATGCGTGGAGGGGGGCTGCCTTTGCGCCTACCATGGAGCGACATCTGCATGAAATTTTATTGCCACGCAAGGCTCGTCTCTTTTGCTCTACATGTTCAGTTCCATTGTTTACAATAACTGTCATGCATAGGAATAAAACATAGTGAGATTATGTAAGGAGTGCATGCAGAAATCCAGAGTGATGGTAGCAACCTGTGGATAGACCCAAAACCAATAATAGCACGCAGATAATGGCTTCAGTTAAAAAATACAGATAATGGCTTCTTTACTGTTTGTTTCCCACCCAACATGAAACTCATAGTAGACACCGGAGATTAACCAGATAGTAGATAGATACTATTGATAACGGCCCCGATATGTACCCCACAACCATTTAAAAACTCAAGTTTGACCATTAGTTTGGAGCTGACTCAGAGTCTAATCGGTGAACAGGACGATAAAGTAGCATGTAATAGTAAGGGATGCATAACATAAGCAGACACGAAAGAGTGAGACCTCTCTTGCGGACCCGTGTAGTCCTCGAGGTCATCTGCTCGGTTGATGATGGTAGTGCAGTTTTCATGGCTGCCAGCGGTGGGGAAGAAGATCTGAGGCGGCGAAAGACAGTCTGGAGGCCGGCTCCCTGCTGTGCTGGACCCTTCTATCGTTGGAGCAGCTGAGCTGGGGTGGACGACGGCGCAGCAGGAGCGGGACAAACCACGCAAGGTTTTCTTTGACAACTATCTGTAAGAGAAGTAATTCTGTAAGGGCTCGTTTGAATTGGAGGATTCCAACAATGCAGGGATAGGAAATAGACAGGAATAGGATAGGAATGCACGTGCAAAACAGAGAATTTAAAAACACAGGATTTCTGCCAATCTGGGTGTTTGATTCACAACAATTGGAAGATCACAGGATGCAAAGAAGCATGGTGACATTAAGTCAAACCACAAGAAAATGTACGGTTATAATGCTATTATGCTACTATCTCTTAGTCTTGTGCTTCATGAATAGGAATTTGAAAAGGAGGGCAAGTGAAAATTAAAATTCCTACGTTTTTTCTTTCAAGGAGTCACTAAAGGAACAAATCCGTGTGCTCAGTGGACAATATATATAACATGTAGAGTAAAAAAGAGATGCAACAAGTGTAGAACCTCTTTGGCAAAGCCATGTCGATCTCAGTGTGATTGGGTTGGCCGGTGAGGATGCTCCGGCTGACTTGGCTGTCGGAGGAGGGGAAGAAGATCTTAGGTGTCTGGAGATGGAGCCCGAGGTACTGCTCCGCTGTGATGGAGGGTTTCGTCGTTGGAGCAGCTCCGGTGAGTTGTACGACGCCGAGGCTGAAGCAGGACAAGAGAGACAACGAACAACGTTAACCTGAGTGGAATTCTAATAGCATCTCCAATACATGACGTAAAATACATAACCACAAAGTGCTAGATGTAAAATACATCAGTCGCTCATCTCTGAACTTAACTGTCAAAACTGAACTTAATTGTCAAAACTGAACTTAACTGTCGAAACTGAACTTAACTGTCGAAACTGAATTTTGCTGCCAAAACTGAATTTTGCTGTCGAAACTGAACGCACTAGCAAGGTGAGGCTACACGTCGGTCGACTGACTTATTCATCTCTGGTCAATCGATTTTTATGCCGTTGGATACGAAATCAAGGGCCTGCGGTTCATCTTCAACCTCCACCCCCCTGAGCCGGCCAAACAGCAGCCCCCCGCCGCCCGCGGCCGGCGGTGCACCGCCCTGCCCGCCCCAAAAACACTCCCCACCGCCGGTCCGCCGCCGCCCCGGCCATCCCTCAGGCCACCCCGTGCCGAGCTTTTTCTCCGGCGATCCCCACGCCACCAACCCGCCAACGCCCCGCCACCGCCGGCGACCACCGCCTCCATCCTGAACCCTAAGATAGATAGTGGGGTATCTCTCCGGCGAGCCCCCTCCCCGCTGCGGCTGGTTCTTCCTTCACCCCGGCGAGCCCCCCACCACCTGAAAATCGACTGACCCAAAAGTCGATTCAGTCAACTAAAGTGTAGCTAAATCGGAGCAGCATCGCAAGCAAGAGCAAGAGCGAGAGCAGAGCGCGAGCAAGAGCAATAGTAAGAGCAGACCAGGCAGGGGACCGAGAGCAAGAGCAGAGCAGCAGCACGAGCGAGAGCTAAAGCAGCAGCAGGTCCTACTGATGTGGACGTCGCCGCCGAGGGAGCGACGCCGTGGAGGAAGTGGCTGGTGACGCCGCAGTGGATGGAGCCGCGCCGTGTCGGCTCGGGACCGAGCGTCGGCAGCACCGTGATATCGAATCAAGAAGAAAATGCGATGATTAGTGTACAACCTCTTTGGTGGCGCCGATTAGGCCGCAGCTTCATCCGAGGAAACGATGATGATGATGCTCTTTCGGTGGTGCAGGTGAAGACGGCGGTGTGGGAATGGAGGTGGCGCGAAAGACGAGGGGAACGTCGGGGCAGCTCCTTGGAGGTGGAGGACGGGGTGGCTGAACCGGCAGGACGATGAGATCGATGACGGATCCTCATCCGGTACGGTGGATGAGGGACGTCGAGGTGTTGCTGTGGACGACGTCGTCGGGGAAGAGGCTCCGGCTGGGTGGCGGACGGAGCAGGGTGTGGGGTTTCGTCACGGGTTTTCGCGGCCTCGATGTACGAATGGGTGGGCGGATGGGATGGGAGTGGGGAACCATGGCTTAGAGACGCGCTTGTCCGAAATGTGGGGTAAGTTACAAAAGTACCCCCACCGATTTGAGGCGGTTCTTTCAGTTCAGGGGTACCACGGGCATTTCACGTGTCTGGATTTCACAGGAGGTGGGAGTTTTCGTGCGCGTTGTAATTTCGGAATAGCAAGGCGCGGGTTGAGATGGAGGGAGTTGTCGGAGCACAACGAGACAAAGATATATCTTAAATATTTCGGGCTAACAAGGCGCGGGTTGAAATTTCTGGACAAGCCTAACGTGTATTGTCCCATATCAATGCGCCCTACAAATGTCATTCAGAACTTTGAATTCATGTTATGTTCAATTAAAATATTTCGCTACGTGTATAATGCATGCAACCTACTACTCAAATGAACGTTTTAGTGCATTCCAAACGTATATACTACCGCTTCAATATGAACTAAATTTGAATTCGTTTCTCTATTTGAATAAGATCTACAGTAATGATTGTTGTGAAGTCAAAGCATTTGAATTCATTTCTCTGTTTTAATAAGATCTACAATCATCATTATTGTCAAGTTAAACCATCGTTTGTGTATTATATTCATAGCACACCACATGATTAGTCTCGAGTTACATATGAACTATGTGTACTCCTATATGAACTCCAACTAGATTTTTTGAATCCACTTTATTTTGATTTCAAATCACATTACATTTCTAGCTCTAGCTAGATCTTCATAATCTAAACCATGTCTCATATGTATAATGTGTTTATCACATTATGTATGGTGCCCCGCCCCCTACGCCTACAAGTATTTAGATGTGAGTTGCAAACACCACACATTACCACAAATTCAAATAAAATGTGAGAATGTTCGATATATAGTATTGTTTAGATTGTTTGATATTTAGTTGTAAGCTGCGAACGCCACACATTATCACAAATTCAAATAAAATGTGAGATTGTTTGATGTATAGTATGGTTTAGATTGTTCGGCATTTAGCTGTGAGTTGCAAACGCCATGCATTATCACATTATGGTATAACATGTGCACATCACGTGTATCACCGCTATATTCATGCATGCAATGTTTAAAACACTATGATCTCCTATTCAAATATATGAATCCGCTTTCATATCAAATTATGATCTTTGTTAGTCTCTTACACCCACACAATCCTCTAACCTTTGTAGCTACCACTAACTTTCTCTCGTGCGTGCACATGCCCTCCTCGCCCTCCCCCTCCCTCGGCATTCTATCCACCTGGCACATTCATTTTTTTCTTTAGGTCGTTCTCCCAGAGTCTCCACAACTCCTTTCCGACACACACCGATCGATAAACCTCTCTAGCGGTGCCTGCCTACAACATACAAACACACCTTCAATCTCCCCCTTTATGTGTCCTTGCCTCGTGTCTCTCATACGGTGAGACACACGTGTAAACTCTCGCCCTCTTTTCATCTCTCTCACAACCGCACACTCCTCTCCCTATCTAGCTAGTAGTTGGGCCTCTCGCACCACCTCCTAGCTCCATTCTCTCTGTCTATCCGTCTCGCTGGGCCTTATTTTCCTCTAACAAATGGACGTACACCGACCGATCTCTCGCTATACATATAGCTAGCTAGGTCCTTATAACTCGTTTTTACCCACACGTCAATCGATCTACCTCGTTAATTGTGTCTCTCCCTTCCTCCGACAAACAACAATTGATCTACCGATCTAGTTAGGTTTGCTTACCAAACACATGGTTCCCCTTCATCATCCATGGATGCGTCCCGACAGATCTATCACGCACAGGCACACACAGAAACACATCCCCACTCTTATTGATAACATTGCAGTTCCACCCTCAGTTTGTCTAGTAGGCCTCTCCCACCATCTTCGAGAAGCAACTCCATCACCCATCCAGCACTCTACCCCTCTCCCTCCCTCTCTCCCTCCTCTCTCTCTCTCTCTCTCTGTCCCATCATATTTCCCGTCCTTCAGTTATGTATGGACGTCGACCTATCTCCCTCAAGACATAGCTAGGTCTCTCCTTCTCAACACATATACGAGTCGTTCTACCTCTATAGTTAGGCCTCTGCCTACCCCCCCCCCCCCCCCCCCCCCCCCCCCCCCCAGCGATACATCGAGTGCTCTAGTCATCTCTCCCTGCCACACACAAACTTGACGTGTGCCCTCTAACATTCCGGTAGGCTACTCGCCCTATATCTTTGACTTGTACACACAAACAATTTCGATGGCTCTCTTCATCGATCTCGCACCCACCCACTTGATCCTCTCTTTGACTCTATCGATAGCTATGACCCCTCCCTCTCTTCTCGTGGATTGCCTGACCCTCTATGTATGATATGGATAGGCCTCCATTTCACACACAATGCATGCAAAATTTTGTTTGAGATGTCATCGACACATATTCCCACAAATAATTCACGAAATCAACCCCCCACCCCACCCCCACCCCAAAACAAAAAACACTCACGAACGCGGTTTGTATCTCTCACACACACCCCACGTAGGTGGGGGCGTGCACGAAGAGAAGAGGTGCATGCACGGCGCACGTACTCCCGTCTCTTTCCCAACCACACCCGCCCGGGTACACGGTGGAGCTCATTTCTGTACGAAAAAGGCAGCCCACGTGGTAATTTGGCACGTGTACTGGTTGTCCACTTGGTGGAGGGAGGATCGTCTACCACGGGTGAACAAACAAATTGCGACTTGACGTGTTATGTTAAAAAAAGAGGCAAACCATGTGGGGCCTACCTTAGAGGCAAGGCTCTATACACTAGAGTACTTTTGATGTGTCCCGTCAACTCGCAGAACGAGGAGAAGCTTGCTTAGTACGCCGTCTCCCCCGCCCACGGGCGCGGTGGCTCGCAGGATGAGGTGAAGCTTGCTTACCACGCCTTACGCCCGCTCCCTTGCCCACGCGCGCGGTGGCTCGCAGCCCGAGGAGAAAATTTTACTACCCCCTCCGTTTACTCCTCGTCCCTACTACCTTGGTTATAGAGATTATACTATCATATTGTTTGGAATATATATGTCCTTTAGTAGATTTCAATATGAACTACTAGTACATACTCCAAACACTGATGTATATAGACGTATTTTAGAGTGTAGATTCACTCATTTTGCTCCGTATGTAGCACTCTCCCTCGCCCCTCGACCCTCGCCAACGTGGTGGACGTGCAGCAATTCATTCGGTCTCATATAGCCAGAACGATATATACTGCACTACCATTATTGCTTGACTTCCCGAAGAGGCGAAGAGCCAATCGCAAGGTTAATATCTTGGAGATGCCAAGCGCAAGGTTATAGGAGAATGAGTAGTAGGTGCCGCGTCATTTATAAATAAAGTTTTTTTTCTTCAGTGGCACGTACGCAATATGATAGGTTCATATGGAGAGAAAAGGAAACCGCTCCACTATATACATAGTCAGGACGGGCCAGCCTACACGGTTGCTTGTTGGGGTTGCTCTCTTCACACTCTCTCGCACAAAACAACTGTGGCCACATCTCTAACATCCCGGCGGATCACGTCCGCTTGGGGAAGGGGTGGATGCGTAGTGTAGATGCGGTGGCCGTCGTCGACGGCGAAAAACCACTGTCGGCACGTCCCGATCAGGGGTCCCCGCCGTTCTCTCTCACAAAGCCGGTGAGGTTGCCTTCGTCCCTTGCTCACTGCCGCGACGTGGGAAGTTGCCGCCTCCTGCCGCCCTCCTGAAGGTTGAGCTACGTCCCTCAGGTACAACTCCCTTTACAGCCGGCTTGCACCACTGCTCCAGCTGCCCACATCACTCCTTGTGGATATTTCTCTACTTCTTTGCCCCGCACATACCTCTACTGGCTTCTACGTACTGTATTTGTGATGAGTTTATGTCTCATCAACTAGTTCCAGTAATCTTATTCTAATCACGCTTGTTCAATTTCTTTGCCACAGGGATGCTCATCTCAATTTTGGTCAAACTACACAAAATGATCCGATGGTCAAAAGGTTGCAAACTTCATTTATTAGGAAGCTCGAACGTTGCTAGCAAACTGAAGCCTAGTCAGGGTTCACGGTTCAAGGGCTAGGGACTGCATGGATCGTTTTTTTCTTTAGCTACCTCTGTTCCAAAATAAGTGTCAACTTTAGTAGTAGTACAACTTTGTACGAAAGTTTGCACAAAGTTGAGAAACTTATTTTGGAACGGAGGGAGTACATATTTGCTATGATCTGTCAATCACTGAGATGCAATAGCATGCATGTTAGTCTCCTTTGTATTTGATGAAATATTGCAACGGGCAACCTTGGACGCAAGATACATGTAACAGAAGCTGGAAGCTTCATAGCATTGTACAAATTTATCTCATTGATAAATTACAGTACGTACTATACTAGTACTTCCTCCGTTCCTAAATATAAGTCTTTGTAGAGATTTCACCATGAACCACATGCGGATCACTGAGCCTGCGTGTTTTCACCGTTCTTGCACGCCTCCGCTGTAAGAATGGACAAAATTGTAATCTAGTAGGTATACCTCCTTTCGCCGAAAGCGTGAGACATCCATCAGTCCTACGACCTCAGTAATAAAGACCAATGAGTCGTCAAATCACATAGACCCAGCAGTAAGTTGGATGGATGAAGCAACCATCACTCTTGCGCCAGTGAGAGGTCGCGTCCGCTCTGCCCGGGCATGAATGCGGCACCGATTCTTTGGAGCGGCGTTGACCGTTTCGGGCGGGAAGCGCGCGCGGGCAATGGAGGGGCTTTGGGTGGGCCAGGCTGGTCAGGAGCGGCCGTGGCAGCTGTCCGCATGTCCCTACCGAACACGCCCGGAAACGAGAGGATGCACCGACTCTCGCGGCTAAAATCGTACACTACACAACATCTCTGTGTAGGAGTAGGTCGATCTGTCGCTCTCTCTAACACACACATGGTGTTAAACACACACGCACACACACACGTGCACACGCACGCACCTTGGTCCCGTTGCACCTTCTAACGTGGCTTATTACACCTAGACGGAGGGAGTAGTAAGTATACGAGATACGGTGGCACACTGACTTAAGTCGAATACAAGTGCCCAAAATTTGTGTGCATGTTATAATAAGGATTCAGGAATGTATAAAAGGTTATTTCCCTCTCGTTGAACATAACGGGAGGGTTGTGTAGCTGGTTAGCCTGTTCGCTCATCAAACTTGAGGTCTCGGGTTCGATAACTTGAGCATAATTTGTGCCAGGAGGATTCTTTGACTGGTCAAAATGTTTTCTAGGGTTTGCACGCTTCACACTCTCTCTCCAGTATATATATACACGCTGGAGCCTCGGCGCTTGTAGTTGCTCTCTTCACTCTCTCTCGCCCTCTCCCGCTAGAGCCTCAGCGCTTGTAGTTGCTCTCTTCACACTCTCTCGCCCTCTCCAGATCTAAACAAGACTTCGTTGGCCTCTCTCTCCCCTCACTGCTGCTCAAAGAGCCGGCAGGATCCGTCCGCCGGGAAGGGAAAGGAGGCTTAATGCTGTCGCCGTCGGCGAGGGACTACTGGCGCAGCTGTTCACTTTCCACCCAGTGGCGGCGCAGGAGGGCCTCCGACCCCTTCTTCTTCGCCGCCGTCCCATCGCCCGCCGAACCACGCCCCAAGAACCTTAAGGTATAATTTACTTACACCACATGCATTGTTGTAGCTGCATGTATACCATGAATCTAGGACGCGGTTCAAAGAGGAAAGGAGTGGGAAAAGTTGTATATAGCATGAATCTCGGACGTGGTTCAAAGAGGAAATGAAGGGGGAAAGTTTTATAGCATTAATCTAGGACATGGTTCAAAGAGGAAAGGAATGGGGGAAAGTTGTATCGCATAAATCTAGGACGTGGTTCAAAAAGGAAAGGAAGGGCGAAAGTACCAGTTCAAAAAGGAAAGGAAGGAACAAGGCTGTAGAGTTTGAGCAGGACTAGATTTGCTGCGCTCACATAGGGAAAGGCGTCTGATAACAAAACTGGGACCAACACGGACTGACACGGAGTTTTTTTAGTCCCTACACCAAAATGTCCCTGTAAACAAACACCCTCTAATAATGTCGCTGCAAAATTGATGCAATGCCACAGTTAAAAGCAAATTACATGTTTAACGAATTTTATTGTTAATATAATCTCTATGTTAATATTAATCAATGCCACCGTTTGAGAAATGCTACTGTCTTGCTTTGTTTCCCGTTTAGATAAGGTAGATGCTTCTTTTTGTTGGCTTCTGTGTCATCCACCGCTATTGACCACTAATTGTTTCCTTTGCACCTCTGTGTAAACAGGGTTATCTGCTTCACCTCGTTGCCATTGTGACCTTTTGTTGCACTGCACAAAACACTTTTGTTTTAAGAGTGTTTTGTGCAGTTCAACCAAAATGTCACACCGACAACGTTGCTTGATTGCTTGATCTTAGTGGAACTGCACAAGAGGAGATCTTACTTCCTATCCGTTAAGGCGAATTTGGTTCAGATATTCTTCTTGTGAGTTGTTTGAATTCCGCATCATGAGAGGTTAGTACTAGCCTTCTTTCACATGATTCTGCAGTGTGCATTCATATGTTGTGCTACTTGTATGATAATGTTGCTTGATTTTAGTGAACTGCACAAATGGAGACAAGACTTCCAATCTGTATGTGCACCGTAATATCCCATTGAGGTAAGATAAGGATATTTCACAACTGCTGGCCTATATTTTGCCACTTTCATCAAAAAATTAAGTTTAGTACTATACTTGTGCTACCTAATTGACATGCCAAATCTTACATTGAAGGCGAAGCTTGTTTGTTATTGAACCAAGTGATGAAGGGGAAGAACAAGGGGAAGAAAAACAAAAATCAACTCCCGGTGCTGTAATGAAGCACTGGAACTGTGATGGCACAAGTAATGATATAGTTTTGCATCTTAATTTATTGCTATGGCTGGAACGAGCAATTGTTTTGCCACTCTTAATGTAATATGTAATTATCTCTACTTGTGCAAACAGGGATCTTCTTTGAAGATACCATATATTTTAGAGGAACTGCACAAGAAGATGTTGGGAACATTAAACTAATCGAGGAGTATATAGTAATCTTGGCCACCACCGTAGATGCTTCATCTGTATGCTCTACACAATAAGCCTCCTGACAAAGGTTGGTACTCCCCACTGATTTCATCCATATGATTGAGCTTTGTCATCTCTATTGGTGTTGTGCTACTGTTTAGATACTGTCATGAAAAAGTGGTATTGTCCTTGAGAAGTGCTTCATCTGTGTTGTTTTAAATATTTCCTTTCCTTTTTTTCGAGCACACAGTGATGTTAGCATTTAGTAGTCCTCTTGTAGTTGCACAACAGGATCATCTTCCTCTGAAGAAGAATATGGAGTACGTGAAGTGACTAGTTCTGATTATGCCAGGATGAAGAAGCCCTGTCTATCTTATCATTAGAAGGAGCAGTTGAAGGATGGTCACATTACTCCCCACAAGACCAAACTAACTTCAGCTCAGAAGGACTGACAAAATCTCCATTTTTTTCTATTGTTCTAGGATTCTTTTTGGTGAGTTCCATTTTTCTAAAAGTGTGCTCTACATGGACCATGTATGTGCCTGTTGAAACTGTCAATTCATAGTACAGTTTTCTCTATACTAATCACTTTTTTGTATTTGTGCAAACAGGGGTGCTCAGCTTGATTTCAATGGGAACTGCACAAAATGTTCATGAATACATTGAATCATTCATTTCCACCACAAGAAAGGAGGTGCCGATAAGTTCAAGGCGTTGCAACATATAAGGGCAAAATCATACAAGCTACGCGTGAATTTGGTTGATTTTGGTGGAACTGCACAAAAAGAATAGCTGGTTTATTTAGCACGAGGTGCCATGTCAATGTCCGAACTGATGGCAAACCCTGTCCATTCCACAATCGCAGGCATTTCATATTTTGGAATGGGACAACCTTGTCAAATTTTGCTCATTGATTTTAGCAAGACATGCGTTTGATATTTTCAAATGGGACGTCCTTTGCTGTCAGCAGCGTCGATCAATTTTTCTTTATTCTTTAGTTGTGAAGTAAATATTGCCTCTAACATGTGAGTCGCTGAGATGCATAATCATCGATTGTTTTGAATGTTCTCTATGGATTGCCAGGGCTGTGTGTTTGATTGCAATGTACAGAAACGCTAAAAAGCTGCTCAAACTCTTTGTACTCCTTTTGTTCCTTTTTACTTCGCACATTGTGTAAGTGCATACTTTTTTGTATAAGATTGGTCAAAGTAGAGATACTTTGACTGCAGACAAAACTTGTATGCAGACTAGAAAGGACCGGAGGGAGTACATGTGAAACTACTGCAAACGAGGTGATCACCCTGGGAATAATGCTAGTATGTATTGTTTTGCATGTTCATCCAATGCCAGTGATACAGGAATTCGAACTAATCGAAATAAATTCATTCATACACGGTCGCATTTCATATAAACATGCCAGATTTCATTACATTTCAACTATAAAGGGGTGCGCTGGATGTATAATTAATTAACCGGCCTAGCTTGTCATAGCGATTAGGGCAACTAGGAGCCCAATGATCAGGATCACCACATGACAAACACCTTTCTTCTTGTCATTCTTCTTCTTGAAGTTAGTGTGTTGCACAGCCTTGTTCTTCCCATCAAACTTTGCTTTACCATCAAACTTGCCCTTGTTCTTGAACTTGTGGGGCTGGAAGTTCTTCTGTACCATATTGGCACTAGATCCTCCCTCAATTCCTCAAGCATGTGTGTCCTTTGCTCTCGCCTTTTCTTTCACATCAAGAGTGCCAATGAGATCCACGAAGGAGGAAGCTTGGTGACGAAGGAGGTATAATTAATTAACCGAAGCTACCCACATGTGTCCCGCTGAGCCGAACAGAAGCTTCAGTGACTTAACTGCAGGTGCAGTTGCGTAACTCACATGTGGCCTGTTGGGCCCACGTGTCAGTCAGCCAACTGCACCAGCAGTTAAGTAGAAGCAGCGTTATTCTCCAGTAGAACTCCCCGACTCCAGATCACCGCCAAGAAGCTAACCGGCCGTCAATGGTCAACCCGCCTAGCTTGGCTTCAATAGGAGGGTAGTAGCTGTGGCCTTACATGGACCCGAGCGGCGGCGACCTACCGTGTTCTACTCTTCCTCGTTTTCTGTGTGGCGTGGCCTCGTTGGCAGTGGGGCGGGGCCTTGGCGGAGCCGGCGATGTCCTCCGTCTCGTTGCCGGCGGGCGGCACCTCGGCGGAGCGGTGGAAATCCTCCCCCGCATTGCCGGCAGGGTGGGTCCTCGGCTGACCCGACGATGTCCTCTGCCTCGTTGTTGGCGGGGCGGGGCCTCGGCGGAGCCGGCGGTGTCCTCTGCCTCATTGTTGGCGCCGTGGGGCCTCAGCGAAGCAGGGCCTCGTCGACGCCAGCGGAGCGAGGACTCGTCGGAGCCGGCATTGTCCTCTGCCTCGTCCTCGGTCTCGCCAAACAGCGCCTCACCCGCTTCATCGCCCTCTTTGCTAGCCTCTTTGTAGGCGGCCGCAGCCTCCGCCACCTGCATGCTGTACCGCCAGCGCTCGAGGCGGCCCTTGCGGGCGGAGCGGTACGAGTCGAGCAGCGCCTCCTGCTCCGCCCGCTCCGCGGCGATCTGCTCCTTCGCCTGTAGGTGCTCCTGGAGGAGATGGTGGTTGTAGGCGGCGTCGGCCTGCGCCTCCCGGAACTGCTCCTAATGCATCTGCCTCACACTGTCCATATATTGGGCACGGGCCTCGCCGATGGTCATGGTGCAATGCACCGGCGAGGATGGCGCGGAGGAGGGGGTTGGCGCCGGATCGTCGACTACCATGTTCTCCATTGGGACATCGTCGTCCTCCGGCTGCCTGCCGGCCAGCCGGTCGGCAGCAATGGCTGCCATCTCCTTGTGGTCCGTCGTCCGCCCGTCCCGAAAAGCCCTGGAGCGTGAGGAAGCCATGGTGGGCAGTAGTGGTGATAGGAGAAAGGGAACGGATGCGGATGACTGCGGCTATGGCCGGCACAGCAGTTTATATAGCAATGGTGGGCGGGCGGAGGGACGGACGTGTGGCGCCGGAGTAGCCGCCTCGGCAACCGCGTATCATTAATGTGGGCGGCAGATGGATGGACGGACGACACTTGTGTCGTTTGAAGCTGGAGCAATCGCCTGCACCGGGAAGCGGGCGGGCGGCGCTGACTGTTTCGGGCGGAAAGCGTGCGCGGGCGAGGAGATGACTTTACTTAGAGAGGATGATAATGGGGACCCACCAGTTCCATAGCCTCACGTACGCAAGTGCCTCCTTATTATATATATATATATATATATATATATATATATATATGTATGTATATGTATGTATGTATAAAACTATACTCCCTCCGTCTAGGTGAATAAGTCGTATTAGAAGGTGCATCATGACCTAGGTGCAAGCAGATTGGTGGAAAAAAAGAATATTTCTCTCTTCTAAACACAACATTTAATCACAGTAGTTAAGAGGATGCCTTATTAGCTACCCATGCAGGCCATCGTAATTCATAGCATGCAAAGCGCTTTTATTTTTTGCCTAATAACCGCATGGACGTGCTGCATGCATTGGTCCTTGCCCGAGCAAAAAAAAGAGGAAAGGGGTTTCCACGGGAGACAACGAGGTAGAGGTGGAAGCTCTCGCTGGAGTAATTTATTTTGCTTCCCCTGGTTTCTTGACATCACGGTCCCACACCATTGTCAGCCTATGTAGTAGTCAATAAACGAGAGAATTGCACAAGAAGCGGCCGACAGCTGGGACCAAGCAGCTCGAGCAGTATTTGTGTTTTTGAGGTGTGAGCACTGCAGAGTTTTTCTATGTTTAACCCAGATATTAATTTTTCTCCTCTGAACAACAACGAAAACATCGCTGCAGGTATTAACTGGGCGGGCAGTGGCCCGTCTAGCCCAGGCCAGATATCCAGCCTAGATATTAATTTTTTTCAAGCTGAAAATGGCTAGCCCAGCTATACTTTTTTTAGGAATACCCAGGCAAGGTCAAGTTGTTATTCTCCGCCCCGCTGGGCTGCAAATCTTTCCTAGGAGGGATGCATTAGGCTTAACAAGAAAATGGGCTTTAAGAAATAGTAAATGGGATGTAATTATAAAAACTAGGCAGTAACTATAAAAAAATGCACCAAACACGTGATTACTTTATAAAATATTATTTTTGGATATTGAAAATTTTAATTTCATTAATTGTTGCGAGCGCAATGTTTCATTGGATTTTTACGTAATATAAATTTATTTAATCTGACTAGAAATTTCAGGATAAAAACATTTCGGATCCCATCAAAATGTGGGAAATTTTATTGAATTCTGTTTTGAACGGTTGGTTGAAATTGGCTGTACTTTTAACAAACTATAAATGGGCTGTAGTAAATTCCATTAGAATTCAAAAATGGGCTACATATTCTTACAAATCTCAAATGGGCTATAAGTTCTCTGCCACACACTTCTGGCCTTACTAAGTTGACGCGTCCCCTAAAAAAACAGAGTTGACGCGTATGCAAGGCTTTGTCAACTTATAGTCAACACACGGTTCTAGCAGCAATGGCCGTTGGATGTCCATCCAACGGATGCCGTGCTTCTTCTTCAATCTCGGATATTCTAGCTTCACCCGTCCAAAAAATGATTCCTCCCCCTGACATTTGGGGTGCACCGTTTCGGAAGCTGACCTGTGGGCCTACTAAGTTGACGTACCAAGGGCTTTGTCAACTTAGTCAATATAAATGATTCTAGCTGCAGTGACCGTACAATGTCCATCCAACGGCCGTAGTGCTTCTTCAACCTATGGTCTTCTTGCTCCAGCCGCCCAAAGTAGCGCCGGTCGTGCCGCCTGCTCCTGCCTCCCGTGGCCGGCTGTGCTGCCACGGAGGCCTCATTGCCTCCTACTATTCCCACCGCTGGCCAGGCCCTGCGGCGACGGCAGCCTCACACCGCAGCCGAACGAGTGAACCCTCATACTCCTCTCCGCGTGGGCATCCACTGCCGCATCTTCACCGGCTCTGCGTCGTCCCCTTCCTAGGCCTCGCCATCGTCCACCGCCCTGGTGCTCTCGGCGCGGAGTGGTCAACGTGGTCAAGGAACGACTTCCATCGGACATGGACTGTACGTGGAGAGGCTGACAGCTGGGTCCACGGCGGTAGCAAGGAAGTGCCTCCTTATTACGCGGAAAATAATGATTCCTCCACCTGACAGCAGGGACCCACCGGACGGGCCACCGTATTTCGCGAAAAAAAGTTTCCCCCCTGACTGCTGGGACCCACCAGCTACACCTTCGCACGCAAGGAAGTGCGTCCGGGCAAAAAAACGATTCGCCCCCCTGACTGCTGGGACCCACCAGCTATATCTTCGCACGCAAGGAAGTGCGTCCGGGCAAAAAAAGAAAACCAAAACAATTCGCCCCCCTGACTGCTGGGACCCACCGGCCCCCCGACTGCTAGGACCCACCAGCTACATCTTCGCACAAGGAAGTGCGTCCGGGCAAAAAAATGATTCGCCCCCTGACTGCTGAGACCCACCAGCTACATCTTCGCAGGCAAGGAAGTGCCTGACAGTCGGGACCCACCTGGTCGAAGCGTACGTAGTGTTGCCATTCTGGTCGCGAACGTGTACGTACATACTGGTCGATGTAGAGGCGCGCACGTGTCGTAGTAGAGGCGCGCACGTGTCATAGTAGAGGCGTGCACGTAGCATGTACACGTACGTACAGCGGCCAGGGTGCAAGAAAGAAAATACGGCCACGTATGTGTACATATGGGCGGGGTCTCGAACGCCTACTCGTGCATACGTACGGTGAGGGCTCGTGTACATGGCTGGGTCGGAACGGAGAAACAGCGTCGTCGTCGTGTTCATGGGTCAGAACGGAATGCGTGGTCGTGTTCATCGGGAGGGCTTGGACGGAAGAGGCGATGGAAACGAGGCCTGGCGTACCGCACAACAGAGGAAACGGACCTCCTACGGTCGAAACGGGGGTCCTGTTGATCGGGAGGGGTGTGGCGTACCGCAAAACGGAGGAAACGGACCTCCTACGGTCGAAACGGGGGTCCTGTTGATCGGGAGGCGTGTGCCGTACCGCAAAACAGAGGAAACGGACCTCCTATGGTCGAAACGGGGGTCCTGTTGATCGGGAGGGGTGTGGCGTACCGCAAAACGGGACTCCATGGGATACTGTTCATCTCCACTGTCGACCCCCTCCAGCCTCCACGAGCTACTATTCATCCACCGTCAACCTCCTCCAGCCTCCACGGGCTCCTGTTTATCCAGCCTCCACTGCGTGCTACTCCACCGGCTACTGTTCAACCACCCCTCCACTGTCTACTGTTCATCCAGCCCTCCACACCATGGGGTCCTGTTCAACCACCCCTCCACGGGCACCCCTCCACCGTCTATTGTTCATCCTACCCTCCACACCACGGGGTCCTGTTCATCCACCCCTCCACGGGCACCCCTCCACCGTCTACTGTTCATCCAGCCCTCCACCACACCACGGGGTCCTGTTCATCCAGAGGCAACGCCACCGCTCACTGTTCATCCAACCCCCCCCCCCCCCCCCCCCCCCCCCCCCCCCCCCCCCCCCCCCCCCCCGCAACGCTCACTGTTCATCCCATCGATCGGCTTCAGTTAGCAGCAGTAGCCAAGGAATCACTCAATCGGGTTCAATTTACAGCAATCGATCGATCGCTCGGGTTCAGTTAGAGCCCAACGCCTCGCTCGGGTTTAGTTAGAGCCAACGCCTCGCACACACGCGCGTACGTGTACGAGAGAAATGCGCATCGCTCGGCCCCCGACCTCCCACCGTAACCGGGAACTCCCCGAAATTTTCCTCCCCCTCGCTTCTACCACGGGTTTTTCCGTCATGGACGGCCCAAAGAATGTCGTGCAGCTGCGTCTCCGACCCGCCCAGGACGAAAAGCCCATTTTCTGTCATGATTTTTTGTCATAGAACTAGGAGCCCACCACATCTATGATGATACCGGGTTTTGTCACAATTATCGTCATAGAAGTGTCATATGTATGACAGAAATTATTTTCGTTCGGCCCAAAATGTCACGGATGTGTCTTTTTTTGTAGTGTCATGTGGAGGAAACGCTCACAATCCACATACCTCAGGGAAGGAGATAAAAATACTAAGTGGTTCCAGAGGAAAGCCACTTGGAGAAGGAAAAAGAACACAATCTCAAAGCTAAAGGATGATAATGGTGTGTGCTTTGAAGATGCAAAAAACATACATGATATGACAAACTCCTTTTTCAAAAAGTTGTATGAGAAAGAGAATAATATTGAACCGAAGGATATACTGGAGCTGGTTACAAACCGAGTTGATGGTGACATGAATGACCTCTTAATAAAACCCTTCTCGGCCGGGGAAATTGGTGATGCGTTGTTTCAAATTGGCCCTCTTAAGGCCCCAGGCCCTGACGGTTACCCAACGCGTTTCTACCAAAGGAACTGGGCAGAGATTAAGGACGATGTTGTGAGAGGAGTCATGGACTTCTTTGAAAAAGGGGTGCTCCCAGAAGGGATCAATGACACAGTAATTGTCCTTATCCCCAAAGGGAAAGATCCTCAAACGCTGAAGGACTATAGACCCATCAGCCTGTGCAACGTCATATATAAAGTGGTGGCGAAATGTCTGGTCAACCGTCTTCGCCCCTTGCTGGATGAAATTATCTTGGAGACACAGAGTGCCTTTATCCCAGGCAGAATGATCACAGATAATGCCATCATAGCTTTCGAATGCTTCCATATATCCAACATAGTAAGAGTGAGAGAGATAATTATTGTGCCTATAAATTGGATCTAGCTAAGGCATATGACAGAGTGGATTGGGACTTCTTAGAGGGCATGCTTTTGAAAATTGGCTTCTGCAGAAAATGGATGGACTGGGTAATGTATTGTGTTCGGTCGGTGTGGTACTCGGTGAGGTGCAATGGGACCATGCTAGAGGCGTTCATACCATCACGTGGCCTGCGACAATGGGATCCTCTCGGCCCATACCTCTTTCTTTTCGCCGCTGATGGTTTGGTGCACCTCCTGAAGAAGGAGATGGCAGATAACAACTTGACTCCTATCAAGATTGCGAGGAATAGCCCTGGCATCTCGAATCTTCTATTTGATGATGACAGTTTGCTATTCTTCAAGGCCACTATGGAACAAGCCGAACGCATTAAGAGCGTCCTTGATACTTTTCAAAAGTGCACTGGACAACTCTTAAGTGCAAGCAAATGTTCTCTTCTATTCAGTGATAAATGGCAGTCACAAGAAGGGAGGAAATTAAAATACCCTTGGCATGCAAACTGACATGTTTGAGAGTAAGTACCTCGGGCTTCCAACCTCGGAAGGAAGAATGAAGGATGGCCAATTCCAACCAATCATGGACAGATTCGGGAAGAGATGTAATGACTGGTCAGAGAAGTTCATGTCTTTTGCAGCTAAAGAGGTTCATGTAAAGTATGTGGTTCAGGCCCTCCCAACCTTCATCATGAGTGTCTTCATGCTATCCAAGAGGTTCTGTGATAAATATGAGAAATTTATTAGGGAGTTCTAGTGGGGAGAGGAAGATGGTCATCGAAAGGTCCATTGGATGTCATGGCAAAGAATGACGAAACCAAAGAGAGCGGGAGGTATTGGTTCCAGAGACATGCATCTTTTCAATCAAGCACTCCTTGCGAAACAAGGTTGGTGACTCATTCAGAATCCGGATGGCTTATGTGCGAGAGTGCTCAAATCGAAATACTACCCTCACGGTAATCTCCTAGACACTGTCTTTGCTTCGGATGCCTCTTCGGTTTGGAGAGCTATTGAGATCAGTCTGCAACTCCTGAAGAAAGGCCTAATCTGGAGGATAGGTGATGGAAAACACATTCAAATCCAACATGACCAATCGCTACCGAGAAAGGAAGGCCTCATGACAGCTACCTTCACCAGAAGGTCACGCCTGCGATGGGTCAACCAACTAATGCTCCCGGACAGAAAAGAGTTGAATGTTGAATTAATAAATCAGATCTTCTATCCTTTTGATGCGGCTGAGATTTGCAAGCTCAAAATTCCAGCCTCTGAGGTAGATGACCGTGTAGCATGGCACAATGAAAGTAATGGAATCTTCTCAGTGAGGAATGCGTATAAATTAGCAGTGACTTGTGCGAGCAAATCAAGCAATGACACTTCGAGCTCCACGAGGGATACAAATGATCGTAGCATTTGGGACCTCATTTGGAAAGCTAATGTACCGGGCAAAGTCAGAATTTTTAGTTGGAGAGTGGCGACGAATACTTTGGCAACAAAGGAAAATAAACGGAAAAGAACACTTGAGATGGACGGCATCTACAGCATCTGCGGTAATGGCAAGGAGGACCAATACCATGCGGTCATTTCATGTACAAAGAGTAAAAGCCTCAGATACGTAATGAGAGAGGTTTGGAGTCTACCTCTAGAGAAAAAAATTTGGTACACAGGTGAGGATTGGCTGCAAGTACTGCTGGACACTGAAGATGATGATACTCGCGCCAATAACATGTTGCTTCTCTGGCGCTCTTGGTATTTGAGAGAAGACTGCATCCGTAATAATGGGAAGGAGACAATCAGACGCTCCGCTCAGTTCCTGGAGAAGTGCGCAGAGGAGCTAAAAAACGCCAGATCCTATACGCATTTGTCAGATGGAAAAGAAAATACAGGTTTGCTAGAATCGATGACGAGGGGCCCTGACAGTCTGAACTTGCAGTGGTCGCCTCCGGAACCAGGTTCCGTCAAGCTGAATATACGGATGCTGCTTTCGAGGCTGATACTAGAGCAGGCGCTGCAGGTGTAGTCGCTTGGGATCACCACGGCCAGGTAATCATGTCAGTATGCAAGAAGCTGCGACCTAGTAATAGTGCGGAAGAGGCGGAAGCCAATGCTGCTCTGATTGGTCGGAAGGAGCTGGCCGTCTTGTTTAATGGTCAGTTGATCCTCGAAATGGATAACCAATTCATTGTGAGAGGAGCGGCGACGATGAAGAATGGAGGACAATCGGCGGGAGCGGCGACGGCAGTTTTCGATGATTGCTATTTTATGGCTTGCGATTTTACTATTATTAGATTTGAACATTGTAATAGGGAAGCAAATAAAGTTGCTCATGAAATTGCTAGGCTAGCGAAATATTCAGCGACTAGGGATTGGTTTGAGGAGCCCATGATTGATATTGTATCTTTTCTTATTGATGATGTAACTGTTATTTCTAATCAATAAAGCTTAATGTTTTCAAAAAAAATTTATTGTGAGAGAAGTATGTACTCAGACTCCCTCGCGGTCTACATACTACGGCCTAATTATGGATATTAAACAGGCAATGGCTGCCTTTCCTGCATGTGAGGTCCAACACGTGAAGCGGTGCAAAAATGCTTTGGCACATGGACTAGCAGTGCTGAACAAAAGTAGTGAAGACCAACTGATGGTCGCGGACGTGCCCCTCAGTCTTAGATCTCTGATGATCTCCGAATGTACTAGTCCTTTTGAGTAGGCCTTCTACTCTAGTCTCAAAAAAAAAGTATTTCTATGGTGTCAGGGAGTTGTACAATCTCATGGTCTTAAGAATAGATATTTGATATGAAGAAAGCTTTAACAATAAACTGATACGATCAACTGCTAAGCTTACAGTTGGGTCTTATCCATCACATCATTCTCCTAATGATGTGATCTCGTTATCAAATGACAACTCATGTTTATGGTTAGAAAACCTTAACCATCTTTGATCAACGAGCTAGTCTAGTAAAGATTTTACTAGGGACATAGTATTTGTTTATGTATTCACACATGTATTTAAGTTTACGGTCAATACAATTCTAGCACAAATAATAAACATTTATCTTGAATAAGGAAATATGATAATAACAAATTTATTGTCTTTAGGGTATATTTGTAATAGGTGTGTGTGTCCGTTTGCGAATAACGATGTAACAGGCGTTGAAGGCCTTGAATAAGACTTGGCCGAAACCAGAGGGGAGCTGCGAAATACAGAGAGATAGAAGTTTGGTGGGCCTCCTAGTCCCAGTGCATCAGTTTGGCGATGGATCCCATGACCCAGCTTGTATTTCTGTGAGCATTTATATTGCACAATTACCTTTAGGCTTTGTTTGGCAGAGGAGTATTTGAGAGGTTTTGGGAGGAGGGGATTTGGGAGGATTTGGTGAATCCCTCCCTTCCACCCAATCCCCTCAAAACCCTTTGAATACACAAAACCCCTCCATCCACAATCCTCTTTGTCCAAAATTTCTGTTTGGTACGCAGGATTTATAATATTGACTTAACATGGTGTAGAACATTTAAAAATTTAATCTTTACAATGTAACTAACTCCCCTTATATCTTTCTACAGAATTGTAAAGGTCACCAAATAAATATGAGACGAAGTGACTACAGGGGAATGATTTAGCAGCAGTTTTTCCCAGCAGCAACATAATTTTGCATGACTTGAAATTAATATCTCATCACAACAACATAATTTATCATAATAACATGACTTCGAATCCGAATCCCATCAATCATAATTTATCATAACATCATAATCTTTCACGGCAATAACAATTCATCACAGCCACCACATAATTTTACAACAAAGATAAAACTTGCTACAAACTATAAAATCTCAAGACGGCGGTAATTTGTTCACTCTGACAAGATTCCACGCGGTAGGTCTCTGTCAAAATAAGAACATACCAAAGTTGAGAACTCCACTTCGTTTGCATAGAACAAGGGGAAACAAAGCTTAAATAAAAGCTCAGTAGCTATATTCGGTACATCTCAGTATCTATAACTAGCAAGCCGCTTGAATAATGATTAACATGATCAGGTGGCACACTAATTTTGTAACATGATCAGGTGCCAAAGTAATAATCGTCTCTGATAGCTTGCTTCAATGCTAATTTTGTAAGTCTAGAGCACAAACACACATGAAAATATAAGAAGTAACTGCCTGAAAACGTGAATAAAGATGGACAGAGAAAAACGGTAGACGAATGAGTATCCATGTAGCATGGACAGATGTACTAGCATGTAGACATCTAATGCATGGCTGCCACACTTCAGACTGCTTCATTTTAGTTGTACTTGCCATCTTACTAACCGAATATAGCATTCGGGAGCTCGCTTATCACTGGCTAGACAATGGCAGCTAAACTGATATGCATTTTAAACAGACTGAACCAAAAGTGAACAGTGATATACTGAAAGGAATAACTGAAGAAAGACTGAACCATATAACACAACATCATCTCAAGCTGTTATACAAGGTCTGAAATAAAAATGCTATGGTAACTGAACATTTCTGGAAAAAAGGATCGATGAAACTGAGAAACATTCCTTTTAGTCTGGTCCGGGTAGAACTAGGTTCAAAACCAAAGTTTCCCAAGAGGCGCACCACATCGTTACTATATTTCAGATCAGTTAGAAAGGCATCGTTACTACAAGTTAGCAAGGTCAATTACATATATTTGTGTGAGAACAGAACACATAATTAATGTATCAACTTAATAGGGAGGTAGATAGATAGAAACTAGTCATTTATATTTGAGTTACAGGGAATTGGTTCTCCCATGTAACAGAAACTAAAACCAGTTAAACAAAATGAGGCAACACTAAAGCATGCAGAAGATGGACAATTAGAATCAAGACCAAAATCAAAGAGACTTTTCCCTTGCATAAGCAACAACCATCAGATATATTTACTGATCTACAGTCATAAGTAGCTTACCTTAGAGGGGAAAAGGTCAGCTCTTCGGTCGGGGTTAAGGAGGCTGATGGTGGTGGAGCGTGGAAGAGGCTGCAAGGTCCATGGAGAGAGAACAAGTTAGCAAGGTCCATTACATAGATTCAGTTCAATGGAAATGGACCAAATTAGCTAGCTAGCTAGATAATAAATCGATGACAGAAATAGGAACCAATCTGTGTGATACCGTCAATACAAGACCAAGTTAGCTAGCTAGCTAGAGGACTATTTGCTTCACCAAAAGTGCACAGAAATCAGACTTGTTACTTGTAGTCGATAAACAGGGAGGCAAGCAAGTAGTCTAGATCTCCACTGTTGTTTAGGAAATAACAGATGATAAGAAATGAACAACAGCTCTAGAACTATCAAGAGCTAGACTAGAGTTAAATCAAGACCTACGTCAACTGTATTCAACGAAATCTTCAAAGGTTAAAACCAGAACAAGAGAGCACTTCCACTAAGCAATTACGATCAGCACACAGGAGCACTTGCTTCTGAAACATTTATTTGTACCATTGCCTTCACCTCTCGACTGAAAACTTAGAACTATCCCAGGTTCAGGAAAACAGGGCACAACAATCGTAAACTAATTTATGCGTATCAGCGGCAAGCATGACAGACCCAAAACTAACCACATTCTGAAACCTACCATCCCTAGGGCTAAATTACACAGGAATAAAGTAATCTACCAGATTATGAACGCCGCAGATTGCCTGCCATGTTCCTGTACAGTCTAGCGTACATGAACACTGATCTGGAACAACAAACAGAAGGAGCTGTTACAACAATCTGATTAAAATTCAGTAAAAACTTAACAAGTCTGATCAAATAAAATCTTTCCATTGGTACAACAATATGTAGCTGGTACATCTCCTTACTTCAGTTGGCAGCCAGTCATCTAATCAAAAGAATTTCTACAGCATGCCAATCATCTAATCTCCGGACTTCAGTTGACTCATTTTACACTGTTTGTACAGCAACAACGAGCAGCAAGTAGCAGCGGCAGCAAGCAGTAGCATCAAGAATTCAAGATAATTGATTCTTGCCTGATTGAACACACGCACACAGCTCCTGGATCTGATTCTTTTCGTTTATGGTACACATGCGCACACAAAACCGGTGTATTGGCACAAGCTCGAATCAAGCCTGCTTCTTTTCGTTTATTTCTCGTCTCTGCTCAGGGTTTACATGCGAATATATACCGTTGGTGGCCCATGAGGATGAACTGACTCCACATATCAAACACGCATCCAGTGGTAAAAATACTTAAAAAGGAGTACAACTATAATCCAGAGGAAAATCTATCGTTAATTCAGGTTACAGAACAAGTCACACAGCAGGAAGTGCGCATTTCTATTCCAGATTAGAGCATCCCAAGAACATCCAACAAATTTCATCCATCACTAACACTTCTAGATTCAGACAGACGAGTCAAACACCAAGGTAACTACAAGCACCACCAAAAACTAGCGATCTAAGAGGAGGTGAACTTGGTGACGGCCTTGGTGCCCTCGAAGACGGCATGCTCGGCAAACTCGCCGGGGAGGACGAGCCAGCAGCCATGGCCGGGCGGATGGAGGAAACCTAAACGACGAGGGGAAGGAGGGGACGCGAGGCGAGGGCTTACCACCGGGGAGAAGGCCAGTACGGCGGAGGAGGTACGTCGGCGTCGAGGCGTCGGTCAGCGGCGTGTTGAGGAGTCGGGCGGCGGTGTCTTGAGGAGGAGCCGGGCGGCGGCGGCGGCGTCTCCTCCAAATCCTCGAGGGGGACTCAAGGGCTTAGAGCCGCGTGGAAAGGAGGGGTCCGGAGGGGGTTCGGGGGAATTGGGCCGTGAAAACCCTGTGTACCAAATGGGCCAACGGGGATTTGGGAGGATTCTGGGCCACGCGAGGAAATTCCGTTGAAAACCCCTCCGATCCGCTTCTACCAAACGAGGCCTTAAGAAAATTAATTGCACAATTTTATTGTTGGCAAGCCCCTCAAATAAAACCGGCGTATTTTTTATTTTTTTAAGGGTTCGATGGATTTTTCCCGGAACCCTCTCAAAGTCCACACTAATCCCAGGATAGTTGGTCCCACGGCTCCGGAGCAATTTTCCCTCTCCTCCGCCGTTCCACTCCACATAGCACGCGCCGCTCAAAACCCTCATCCCCGTCGCGGCGCTTTCGGCGACGGCCATGGATACCGGGGTGCCAGCCCTTCCCTTGAATCCAGTGATGGCGGCGATGTTCCGGCGCCTGGGCCTTGACCCGGCCGAGGTGGAGGGCTTCCTCGCCCGCGTCCTCTCCTACACCCACTACGCCCTCCCAGAGCCGCCCGTGACGACCGACGCTCGCCTCTTCGCTCTCCTTCCCGGTGACTCTGTCGACCGCGTCAGCCGCCTCCCCGACGCACTCCTCGGCTACATCGTCTCCCGCATCCCCATCAAGGATGCCGCGCGCACCGTGGCGCTCTCTCGGCGCTGGCGCGGGGTCTGGCGCTCCGCCCCGCTCGTCATCGTCGACACTCACATCCACCCCGCGGGCATCGCATACGCGCAGCTCGTCACCTGCGCCGTCTCCCACGTCCTCGCCGCGCACCCGGGCCCTTCCGCTGCGTCCACCTCACGAGTCCCCTCTGCTCGCAGGGTGGCTCCAGATCATCGCCGGCAAGGGCATCCAGGAACTCGTCCTTGTCAACCACCCGTGGCCACTCGAGATCTTTCTCCCCTCCACTTTCTTAGGCATGGAAACCCTCACTCGACTCTACCTCGGCCTCTGGGTTTTCCCTGTCACGGCCGACCTCCCGCGCGCCACCTGCTTCCCGAACCTCCTTGAGCTCGGGCTCTGCAACGTCATCATGAAGAGCATTCAGTGATTTGGACTTCATCCTCGACAGGAGCCCCGTGCTGGAGACGCTGTGTCTCGAAGGGGAGATGTTCGAGCATTGCATCCGCCTTGTCAGCCAAAGCCTGTGGCGCGTGCAGATCATCGGGGGCTGGGTTGAAGAAATCTTCGTGGTGGACGCGCCATGCCTTGAGCGGCTCATCCAGTCGGGAGGCTGGAGCCCTGAAGACCATGATGGCAACCGCACCAAGGTGATGATTGGTCATGCCCCCAAGTTGCACATGTTAGGATGCTTGGAGTTGGACCCAGGACACGTCCTAGAGGTCGGCAACACCATCATCAAGGTGCGGGTGCCTCGTCTTTCCATTCGCTCAATGTAAACAAATTCCTACGCGGTAAATGTGAATTTGCCATCTTCCTTCTCTGAATTGGGTGCATTTGTGATTTGCAATTGCAGGCTGGGACAAGGGTGAGCCCGAGCACCATGGTACCAAGTGTGGGGATCCTGGCTTTGGAGGTGCGTTTCAGAGTCCGCAACGATGCCAAGATGGTTCCCAATGTCCTCAGGTGCTTTCCGAATGTTGAGACGCTCCACATCAAGGTGAAGTCCTCGGAGCTTCTTTTGTCTTCCGTCTGCGCCATGGTGCTATCAGTAGCTGATGAACTGCATGTGCATTTGACTGATCGAATTTTCAGTTTGCGAAAACCGATCGATCCACTGGCAAGCTGAACTAGAAGTTCTGGCATGAGTGTGGTGTCATAGAGTGCATTCGGTCGCGCATCAAGCTGCTAGTTTTCCATGATTTCCGAGGGGGCCGAGCTGAGCTCGCCTTCGTCAAATACTTCTTTGAGTCTGCATTGGTGCTGAAGAAGGTGGTGATTCTGTTCGCCGTTGGCTTCTCTTCGATGAAGGAGGCGCAGTCCAAACTGTCGAGTCTGGGGTCAGTGAAACGGGCCAGTGAAACCTCTACAGTGTTGGTCAACGTACCTTCTGATCCTCAAGTAGGTTCCATTCGGAGCTTCAAAATAGGATACGGTTTTTCTGCTGACGACCCTTTTGCAAACTACTGACGTCACAGCAAGTGAACTACTACTACGTATTACATCATGCAAACTAAATTCCTTTGGAAGGAAGTTGTTTAGTTAAGACCACGACAGCAGAGTCTTCTGGTTTTGTTTCATTCGATGGAGGGAACACTTAGATATCACCATTTGTGTTGGACACGTTCCACCAGTTCCATTCCACCGCGTTGGACGGGGGTGTAGGAAAGTACAGCGGCGCAGATTATGTTGTGCGCCTACATTCCGCGGCGGTACTCGTCTTTTGGAATTCCAAGATGGCTTGCTTGGGATAATCTTGCTAAAAGGAGGCAAAAAAAGGAGGCAGACTCATAACCCTATTTGCCTCATTTGCAATATTGGACAGAAAACTGCAACCCACTTATGAGCTCATTGCTTGGTTTATGGGTTTATTGCTTCACAGGATTATCACAACCGACCAAAAATGATCAAAAATACACGTGAGCGCAAAAAATGCATAGGTGAAAAAATGATCAAAAGTAATCAATGCATCTAAAATCCATAGTATTTTGTTGCAAAAGTTGAGATGCAAATTTAAATTAGTAAAATTCATCCAAATAAAATAAATAAATTTCATGTTCATGTGCACTAGAAGAAGAAATAAATCCCCGCTCTAATGCACATGGCACCTAAAATTTCTCGGTTTGGTACAGATTTTCTTAGAAAATGAGTTTGCATATCAACTTCTTTCGTTTTCTACAAATTTGAAGCCCACAAAACATTGGACGCAATATAAATGCCTTTCTTTTCAATTGATTGTACATATTTAAATTAAAGATATATTTTGTTTGTTCTACATTTTCAAACATATGCATCATAATTAATAAGATTGTTACGCAGAGTAGGAATCGTCTTTTTATCTAAAGAACATTATTCATCATAAACTAGTTCATACATTGAAAAGAAGAGCATTACTTTGCCGCAGACCACGAAAAGGCACCGTGTAACATCCTGATTTTCGAAACGTTTAAAAAAGTTCTCCAAAAAAGTAGGGTCAGAAAATTCATTTGTCTAATCGAGCTATTACAATCATAAATTGAGTTTTATAAATTTTGAGGATTTAATTTGAATTACTCCCAATCTAAATTTAAAGAGTTTTATCCTGATTTTTACTTCAGATTATTTTTCTTGCTTTTGGCCTATTAAATTATGCACTTTTGTATTTTTCTTGGAATTTTCTGAAGTCCTTTGATACTTCCTCCGTTACTAAATATAAGTCTTTTTAGAGATTTCAATAAACATTATATACGGATGTATATAGACATATTTTAGAGTGCAGATTCACTCATTTTGCTTCATATGTAGTCCGCATTAGAATCTCTAAAAAGACTTATATTTAGAAACGGAGGGAGTATATTTTTTCCGCGGAGACTTTTGATCTATTCATCTTCGATAATGGCCGAAGTCCTTATTTGTTTGAGCACTTGTCCATTTTATGGATTTCCTGAAAAGAAAATCCAGTTTTCTCTCTTTTTTTAGATCGGATTAGGGATTTTATTCAATGTTCACAACAGATGGAATACAAGCAAAATCCAGAAGAATCCCTAGCCACAAATGGCGACCCGAAGGGAGTGATGAAGCTGCCTTAGCTAGGTCGTGAACTTCAAAGTTTGACTCCCTCCTCTCAAAACAAAAATTAATCTTTACAAAATCATTTGTTCTATCACTAATCTCTCTAAGCACTAAAGCATAAGAAGAGAAGGTGCCTCACTTGATATCTGAGGTGACCTGCACGCAATCAGAGGCTATTGTGGCATCATGTGTAATATTCAGATCCGTAGCAAGAGCAAGAGCTTCATTGCATGCATGGGCTTGAAGGCATGGTGCATCAACCAATCCATCAAACATTATAGCAGAAGCGCCTAGATAATTTCCAAGCCTGTCCCTACACACCACTATTGCAGCTCCCACAGTTCCTTGTCGAGAGATAGCGCCATCCACATTGATTTTAACAGCATCATCATCAGGCGCGAGCCATCTCCATGGCTCTTGCGGGACAGCATGTGCATTTTTTGGGACCGTGCGAATAGTAGCGACTTCCAAGTCTTCCCGATATCGATTCACAAAGCAAATTGTTGAAAGCGGCCTCTGGAACTCGTCATCAGGAATAGCCCTTCTACGAGCCCACCATATCGCGCACATTGTGACGAGGATCTTGGCGAGATCATGCTGGTTTGTAGTCTCAAATAGCCAAAAATCCATAGCCGTGCATCCTCCGTCATGTTTGAGAGCATATGCTCAAGGACATCTTCATCACGTCCTCCCATCTGGAAAGTACCTTGCCTTCAAAACTCGTGCACTCAGGAAATTAGGCTCTTGTAAAATTCTCCACACTTGGTGTACCCATAGAGCAAGATTAAAGAGCTCGATGTCATGGAACCCCAACCCTCCCATGAACTTAGGCTTGCACATAGTTTCCCAGGACACCCATGCCGGCTTCATTTGCCCTTGCCTACTACCCCACCAAAATTTTCTTAGTAGGCCATTGATATGCTCGCAAAGTCCACGTGGTAGCTTCAAACAGGCAATGGAGTAAGTGGGGATCGCTTGGGGAACGGGTTTAATCAGAACTTCTTTTCCCCTACCAACAAGCACTTCTCCATCCAACCTTGTATGTGTTTCCAAATCCTATCCTTCAAGTACTTGAAACATCCTTCTTCGGCTCTCCCCACATCACTAGGTAGTCCCAAGTATTTTTTGAGCCCAGGCCTTAGATCTCTCCTGGGAAGTTCTGCTTTGAGGATTTGTGGGAAGGGGGGGGATGGCTCCCCCTCCCTCCTCAATAGCAGTGCCTACCAGGGAGATAGTTATGTTAGTTTCTGCCTTTTCTTTTTTTTAGTTGTAAGACCTGGTGATTTCTGTTAATGGAAATCGGAGAAGGAAGTTCTCTTTTATCAAAAAAAAAGTATTTCTCTAACAACGCCTCATTATGAACATCCAGAACATTTTTAACTTCCAAACTGGAGCTCCAGACACTCCCTTGCTGAAATAAATGGATGATTTATCCGTGTTCATGCGTTGTACCGAAGCATCACAGTATTGCTTTAAGAGATCTTTCACCCTACTCACGCATTCACTTGTTGCTTCAAAGAATAACAGACAGTCATCGGTGAAAAGTAAATGACTCATAGCTGGTGCGGATGCCGAAACTAACAAGCCCCTTACTCGAACTCCCTGGGCCTTCAAGAGACAAGATAGCCCTTCTGCTACCAGCAAAACAAATATGGGGATATTGGGTCCCCCTGTCTCACCCCTTGGGAGGGCTTGAAATCATCTAGACTTCTAGCATTAAACAAAACTAAAGATACACACCTCATAACAGTCTATGTAAACCTGGGGCTAATACCCAATTTGAGCATAACAGCTCTTAGATAAGGCCATTAAAGTCTATCATATGCCTTCATCATGTCAAGTTTGAGAGCACAAAACCGATTATTTTTTACCTTCCTTGATTTCATATAATGTTGACACTCATACGCTGTTATAAAATTGCTTGTGATAAGACGTCCAGGAATGAAAGCAGACTGCACTTCGGAGATTACCTCGGGGAGGATTACTTTCAGCCTGTTAGCTAAGACCTTAGATGCAATCTTGTAGATCATGTTGCAAATGCCTATAGGCCGAAACTGTCCTAGGATTTTTGGACTTGCTATCTTGGGAATTAGAATGATGAACGCATGATTAATATCCTCTGGTGAGTCTTCTCCATTCAACACCCTCGTGGTCATGCCTGTAATCTCGTCACCACACAACTCACAGTGCCTTTGAAAGAAGTTTGCTGGAAAACCATCGGGACCGGGAGCTTTGGCTGGGGACATCTGGAAAAGTGCCTCCTTGATCTCCTCTATTCTATATGGTGCATTTAAATGGGCATTCATATCATCATCCACTCTAGATGGAATTTGAGATAATACTTCCTCTATGCTAGTAGTCCCCTCAGAAGTATACAGATTTGTGTAAAAATCAGTTGCCATGCCCGCCAACTCATTAGGGTCTGAACTAATAGACCCATATGGACATTGCAGCTGTGTGATTCTATTCTTTGCCCTCCTCGTGCTTGTTTTTTTCTAAAAATATTGAGTATTACTATCCCCTTCCGAGAGCCATTTAATACAGGAGGGGAGAGAGAGGGCGTCGGCGGCGAAGGAGAGAGGGGCGTCGGCGGCGAGAGAGAGGCTGTGGGGAGGCGAGTGTGAGGCCAACAACGAGGGAGGGTGGCTTTTATAGCGGCGAGTGGGCGACGAGCGGGCGGCAGCAGTGTGGACGCGTGGCGGGAGGGGCGGGACACGTGGCGCCGCGCTGCGCTGCCCGTGAATCAACGGAAGGCTGACCGGTGGCAGCCTTCGCATCGATTCCCGCGGGAAACCGAGGCGATGAGGACGAAAGTTCTCGGCATCACTGACTCAGCGGGTCCATCAGTTTTCACATCAAATTCGTTTCCCCGATGCCCCCGGGCACCTGCCAGTGCGCCAGGTTCGGCCTGGGTCCGCCGGCGCCAATTTCGGCCGTAACCGGCGAAGTTTGGGCTCCTTGGAGCGCGATTGGGCCGATTTTTTCGAGCCGACGATAAAAAAGGGGTCTGGGGCTGTTGGGGGACCGAGTGGAGATGCTCTTAGAAATGCTCTCTCTCTCGCCAGACTCCTAATTGGAACAAATCTGCCATCCGTTTTAGCTCTCATGTTTCTCACGCTGTTATCAATAATATTAAGCTTATTTTCCCAGTGGCTAATCTAGATGCTAATTTTACCCACCTTGGCCATCCTATTATTTTACCTGCTAAAAATAGAGATGTTGCTTACAATTTTGTGTTAGATAAATTTTTAAATAAGCTTCCCTCCTATAAAGCAAACATGCTCTCTCATGCGGCTTGTCTTGAACTTATTCGCTCTTTTTCTCTGCTATCCCGGTTTACTATATGGCCAATATTTTGTTTTCAAAAAAAATCATTGCAAAACTCACTGCTATTATTAGGAATTTTTGGTGGATAGGGGTTCGAGAAACAGATTCGAGGAAGATTCTTTGTCTCAGAGCTTGGAAGGATATTACCAATTCCAAGGCAGAAGGTGGATTAGGCATCAGAAACTTAAAAGCGATAAATGAAAGTCTTGTTGTTGCTGCGGCATGGAGGTTAGCAAAAGATCTTTCTTCCCATTTATATTGTGTTGTTCAATCAAAGTATTTCCCAGCTACAACTATTTGGAAGGCCTCTTTTGCCCCTCCTAAATTTGCTTTTTGGGCTGCTGTCTTAAAAATGCTTCCTAAACTCAAAGAGCATGCTTTTTATCAACTCACTCAAGGAAATATTTCTTTATGGAGCAACCATTGGTGTATTATTTGGAATTCTATTCATGATTTCCTTATTCCTCAACAAGCAGGCTTTGTTTATCCTTCCTTGGTCAGAGACCTTTGGTTGCCTGGCCAAAGAATTTGGAACCATCAACTTATTTTTACTTTATTTCAGCAGCCTCTTGCTTCTCAAATTATTAACACTAATATTATTGAGGATGACAGTGGAGATTTGTTGTTTTGGCCCTTGGCTCCTACTGGGATTTTTTTTCTTCAAAATCTGCTTATAAGATCTACTTACAAGACATTCAATCCCATCCTTGATCAACACCTTCACCGGTTTCTCTGGACTTAATTTTTTTCCTTAAGGTCAATTGGAAACAGAAAAATTTGTTGCCCAAAGTCCAAACTTTTGCTTGGAGGCTTCTTAGGAAGGATTTGCCTACGGGTATGAGAGCAGGTTGCTTTTCTGCTCATATTTCTCAGATTTGTTGTAGATGTGCTCAGCAGGAGGATGATATTCACCTCTTTTTCCTTTGTGACTTTGCTAGAGCAGCTTGGTTTTCTTCTCCTTGGTTTCTTAGACCTGACACTCTGATTCAAGGCCATGACTCAATGCATTCTATTCTCATTCATCTCGTTTTGATGGGTCATCCCTATGCTTCCTTGCAAAATGTTTTCAATTTTTTATTGTGCATTTGGAAAGCTAGAAATGATTTCCTATTTGAACGCAAAAGACACCTTCCTTATCAAGTTCATATTGTTGATGCTAATATGGATTATGCTTCGTGTGAGGAATCTTTGCTTCCTTCTAATAACAAAATTTGCGCTAATACTCAACATGATTTACATGAAATTCCTGAGCAAGGGCAAACTATTAAATCTGATCTGCTGATCACTGGAGCCAAAATCTTTTCAGATGCAGCTTTTAGATCTTCAAAAAATCCCAGGTCTTCGCCAAGGACAAGTGAGGACATGTGTAGGAGTCTACTTTTGTCTTCCTTCCTCTCAGGGAGAACTTAATATTCAGGTTCAAGCTTCGACGCCTCCAACTTCAACTCCTCTTCAAGCAGAAGTTGTTGCTCTGGCATGTGCAGCTCATCTGGCAACCCATCTTAATGTTTAGCACCCTACTTTTTAAATTGATTGTCTCCCTCTTGCCTCAGTGGTTGCTTCCAGGAATATTGCTCATTCTACTGCTCCTTGGAACATTAGAAAAAATTTGGCATCTTTTGTTAAATCCACTTCTAATCTAAATTCGCAAGTGTTTCATATTTACAGGAATTTGAATGGAGTGGCTCATAATCTTGCTCAACAAGTTTACCAGTATATTGCTGCTGCCATACTGGCTTGTTCTTTTCACTCTCATGCATCTGATTCATGTCCAGTGGCATCCTCTTTGTCAGATTTTAATCTTACAGGTTTCCAGTTATGTAAGGTGTATTGCTTTTAGTAGCCTGACGGTTTTCTTGCAGCTAAGGACTTTGTACATCTGTGGCCACTTGTGCAGATACCCAATTTGCAGGTTTCCAGCTTCATATGGTGTCGACTTCTCGTGTAGCAAAAGATAGGAACATTGGGCGCTTGGCTGGACTCCTTTTGATACTGCTGCATCTTCTCCAAATTGGTGCCAGCTCTTTGTTTCTCTAACATCCCAATTTTTCAATTCGGATGTAACATAGGTCATCATATGCATATAATATTTTAATTGCATTTTTTGTGATCCTAGAAATCTTAAGCAACTCAAGGACCAAAGGAGAGAGTTGCAGATTTCATTTATTTCCATATTTGAATTTTCTCAAATTTGAAAAGAGGGATCACCTTTGATTTTAATATTTTTTCTCTCCAATTTTTCCAATTTAAAAATAAAAGAGAGAAGATAATATGACTTCTTCAAAAAGAGAGGAATATTGGACGAACAAATTTTAAAATCAAATATATATTTTATTTGAGATTCTATTTGAATTAGAAAAATATGCATTTTTCAAAATTGCATTTTTAGGCCAGAAAAATGTTCACTTTGTTATAAATATTTTATTTAGACGGTGAAAATTGTTTTGGCAATTTTAGAAAATTTTATATAATTAATTAGGATTTTTTGGCAGAAATTATCTTTTAAAAAAATAGTTCCCGCCCGACTGGGCCGAATGCCCAGCCGAGCAGGCCGCGGCCTAGCGCCCCGCGCCGCCGTGCCCGACACGGAAGCCGACGGGGGGGGGGGGGGGGGTCCGAGCCGGCCCCTCGTCCAAGCCCCCCTCGAGGCCTTTAAAGGTCGAGGCCCCCGCTGCCTCCTCCTTCACCCCGAGCCGCCGCAACCCGCAGCCGTCGCCGCCGCTCCAGAGCGCCGCCGCACGCCACCTCGCCTCGCCGTCTCGCCAGATCCCGCCGTCGTTGCCGCCAGCGACTTTCCCCGGTTAACCGGTAAAAACCACCCCATTTTTTCAGTTTTCGCTTTAGATCGGTTTGATTTTAGGGTTAGGGTTTTTCTCGGTTTTCTCGGTTTTTCTCGATCGGTTTTATTTAGCGAACGTTCACCCGAACGCCTCTGTTCGTGAACGCGCTCGTCCGTTCGTCTCTGTTAGCGAACGTTTGTCCGTTAGTCTTTCCTTTTTATTTTATTTTCAGCCAGGGACCTATCCGCGATTATTTTTATCGCAGATTAGCCCCTGATCTTCAAACGCTCGCAACTTTTTAACCGTTTGTCCAAATCCAGTGAAACCAACGCCAAATCTTCTTCTCGAACCCCTCTTTCTAGTTAACCAACTTGAACATGATTTTGACAATTTAAAATTTGGTTGCAAGAAGATTTGAATTTGAATTTCTTTTGACTGCAGTTTGAGTTTCGTAGCTCCGATTCGATTGATTCTTTTTGCAAATCGAAGCTCTTCACTTGTACTTTTAGTTTTTATGTTTTCATTTGATTTTTACCCTTGCGTCTATTGCTTGAGTGCTTATGTATGTTATTGTTTGTTTACGATAGAGTTTCCGGAGTGCGAAGCGTGCTACTGCGAGTCACTAGGGTTTTCAGATCGTCAGCAAGGCAAGTAACACTTTGATCATACTTTTTCATACCTAGTTTTTATGCATTAGTTTAAACCCTCAAACATCGCATGGTTAGGACTTGATTTAACATGTGGGTTTTGGGAAGTAGTTGTTAAGGGAGTTACTTCTACGTTATGCTTAGACTACTACGCTAGGCTCGTAGATGTGGTTTGGTTTGAGTTATTCATGACAGTTGTGAGTATTATTATGAACTAAGGGTTTATTTAAGGTGGCTACTTTGACACACCTCTGGGTGGATTGTTTGTGGGCACCTGGGGTAATCCAGTGCTGTCCAAGGAGATCCCGGGGAATCCGTGTGATCATCCTATGGTCTGCCACCCAGGCTCAAAGGGATCATATTGTTATTCATGCTAGAAACTTCCGTGTGCAGCCACAAGCCATTATGGGCTCTGGCATAGCTGAGTAGGTTGTGTGACCTCTTTCAGTGGTAAACTAGCAGATGTAGGGGATGTAGGTGGTACAGTTTACCCGTCGAAAGGGCTAATGCTTCTAAAAGACCGTGTCTCGGTCATTCGTTTCTTAAACATCATGTAGTGCGAGAAATCAACGGAGGAGATCGAGTCTTGTAGGGAAAAGTGCACAAACCTCTGCAGAGTGTACAAACTAATCATGATGAGCCGTGTCCCCGGTTATGGACATCTTGAGTATCTGGTGCTTGAATTATTATGTTGATCTCATCACTTTATTTAATTAACTTATTGGGTTAATGATTATTTTAATTGGGATTGAGATGGGGTTACCATTCTCAATGTTTTCAACAAACTTTGTAGTTAAATAAAATATATTCCTTCGTTGTAGGGAAAAACTAGCTTTCTGCAAAAATAACCATAGAGCCTCCACCAGCCAAATATGCATATAGTTATAGCTGCTACTTGTTCATTGCTCTACAGTGTTATTTTGCCAGCATATTCCATGTGCTGACCCGTTTCGGGCTGCAACGTATTATGTTGCAGACTTTTCAGACGAAGAGTAAGGTGCGCTAGGTCGTTGTCTTGCACTCAACTATGCCATTGGAGTTGATGGACTCATTTTTCCTTCGAAGCCTTCCGCTATTATCTTCATTATATGGCCTTCAGCCACATTATTGTAATAGTACTCTTTTTTTTGAGATATTTGATATAATAAGTGTGTGATTGCACTCTGTTGTAAAACCTTCAAGTACTGTGTGTGTCAGCATTACCGATCTAGGGATGACACTTATGCACAGAGATTTGACCGTTTGAGGTCGGATCGCTACAAGATGGTATCAGAACACACGCTGACTGTAGGATGCGACCACTAAGATAAGCCTTAGGTCACTCTTATCTACTCATTTCCGACTCTTCTCCACTTTCCACTCTATAGATGGCGGATTCAAGGAACAAGTTTGCTCAACCGGATGAAGACACCCCTTTTGGACGACACTTGAAGGAGGCCACTAGATACCTGAACATCGGAATACCAAGCTTCACCGGGACCTACACCGCCACTCTACCGGAAGAAGCACTACAAAAAATACACTTCCGTGATGATACGTGTTTGTCACAGTAGGTCACTTTTTTGTCATACATGTACATCCATGACAAAATTATGACAGAATCAAGATAGTCATACCTGTGCTGTCGTAGAAGTGTTCCATGACATTACCAAAATTATCATCACGGAAGTGTCCACTTCCATGACGATAAATCGCGCGTCACAGAAGTGCTTTCGTCAAGGGTGACCGACACGTGGCATCCACCGTAACGGAATGCCGTTAAGCTATCGGGTCGGGTTTTGGATCCGATAACCCGTTAACAGCCCCGACCAATGGGAAATTTCCATGTGTGAAATTCTTATTGGCCGGACGAAACACGTGTCAGCTCGTCAGTGGGTCAGATAGGCGCCTATGATACGTCGACACATGGCACGGCCCAACAGAGGCCCATTCCTGTGAAAAGGCCGACCCATTTGACTTGGTCAAAAGCTGGCGGGCCGGCCCATGGAAAGCCTATTAACGGCCTGTTCGCATATAGCCCATTTACAACCCGCTAACCCAAGGCCCATTACGCCCTATCTGAATTAGGCCTAGTAGCGTCATCTAGGCCATCCAATATGATTCCAGCCCGTTTTCACTTCTGGCCCATGTATGGCCCATGATGTCTTTCGGCCCATATGAGGCCCTATGTAACTCTTGGCCTACTAACGGCCCGTGGTGAAACTGGCCCGTAATGAACAGTGTATCACTTTACACCCATTAACGGCCTGTGGTGAAACTGGCCCGTAATGAACAGTGTATCACTTTATACCCATTAACGGCCCCTTATTCCGTTGGGCCGTTTCCAGCCCATGTTATCTTTCGGCCTTCTCAGAGCCCATTTATTCTTGGGCTCATTTCCAGCATTCGTTTACTTACGGCCCGTTACTGTCATTTTCTGCTTGTGGGCCAAATTCATCCCGTGGTTACAATCGGCCCGTTTGTGGTCCGTTAATACGTTGGGCCGTTTTCATAGCGTCATCAAATACGGCCTATTAACGATGGCCCGTTACGGTCGGCCCATGAACGGACGATTCCAACTCTAGCCCGTTTACGGCCATAATGCGGCCTGTTATTGGCCCATGTTTGGCCAATCGATCATACGGCCCGTATAAGGCCCATTGATGATACGGCCCGTAGAAGGCCTACTGTTTCTACGGCCCGTAGAAGGTCCACTATTTCTACGGCCCGTAGGAGGCCTAGTGTCACTACAGTAAATATTAGCCCATGGTTATTGTGGCCTAGTTTAAAGAAATAGGTTATTGCAGCAACTAGTTAACCGCGGAAAAAGAACTGCAATGACTACAAGCAAACAAATAAAGAAGACAACAAGGAAATAAATAAGCAAGCAACTAACGCTAGGCTATCATGGGTATTACACATATTACATCCACTGGGCATCAAAGTTCGCCACCAGTGCAAATATAGGGAACAAAGCAGCAGATCATATACACTGGCCATCAAAATTGGCCACCAGTGCAAATAAACGCGGCAGCAAAACAAGATCATAACTGAAACAACTTCAGAAGAGCTCAAGAAACGTTATCCTGGGTATCCACCATGTTGGCAATAAGCTTAGCAAGCTGATTAGCTTTGTCTTGTTTGGTGCTAAAGTCCTCCAACGCTTGCTATTGCACCAGAAAGTATGCATCTGAATGCTCCAGGGACTTCCGCAGTCCTTCCACTTCTTGTCGCAGCACAGCTGATCGATGTTTTTCAGCTTGTAGTTGAGACTCAAGAAACCGAACTGATTCAGACAGTGAGTTTGAATAGCTTGTGCAAGCGGTAGTGGCCAGTAACTCCAACACTAAACCAAGACAGGATGTGTCACTATCCTGAACCTTATCTGCATTACTTCCTTTACTGTTGCTTAATAAGGCACTCTTCCCCAATATTCTGTCAGCATTCTAAAAGAAGAAACAAGCAGACACATAACAAGTTTAGCATGTACTAGTATATGAAACTCATTTCGGTGAACCAGTTCATTAGTAAGGTGGACAAGATTAAACTACCAAGTCTTCTATTGCCAAGTACTAGTACATAATAAAAGCATCAAACAAGAATATATCTATGTCCTATGGTAGCAATGGAATCTTAAATTAGAACAGTTGTTCTTCAGGTTTAGGCACTTGTTCTACATGAACAGAGTACAGTAAGACGCAAGAATATAATACTTAAAAATAGAAAATGAGCTCATAGACCTTACCACATTCTTGGTTCGGGACCAGTACAGAACAAGGAGTTCCCAGTCATCGTCCAGTAAATGTGTCTCAGGAGAACGTAAGGGAATTTGATGAGTTTCTTTGCCGATGAAGTACGTTATCTTCAGGTAATTTCGATACTGCCACCAAGCATTCTTGAAGATAGCAGAGGTATTAGCACAGGTTACCTCTGTTGGGGAACGTAGCATAAATTCAAAATTTTCCTACGTGTCACCAAGATCTACCTATGGAGTCATCTAGCAACGAGGGAGGAGTGGATCTACATACCCTTGTAGATCGCGCGCGGAAGCGTTCAAGAGAACGGGGTTGATGGAGTCGTACTCGTCGTGATCCAAATCACCGATGATCCTAGCACCGAACGGACGGCACCTCCGCGTTCAACACACGTACGGAGCAGCGACGTCTCCTCCTTCTTGATCCAGCAAGGGGGGAGGAGAGGTTAATGGAGATCCAGCAGCACAACGGCGTGGTGGTGGAAGTAGCGGGATTCCAACAGGGCTTCGCTAAGCACTGCGGGAGGAGGGAGATGTGTCACGGGAGGGAGAGGGAGGCACCAGGCCTTAGGTATGGTTGTCCTCCCTTCCCCCCACTATATATAGGGCCAAGGGAGAGGGGGGAGGCGCAGCCTTTCCCCTTCCTCCAAGGAAGGGTGCGGCCAAGGGGGGGGAGGAGTCCATCCTCCCCAAGGCACCTCGGAGGTGCCTTCCCCTTTTAGGACTCTCCCCTTTCCCTCTCTCTTGGCGCATGGGCCTCTTGGGGCTGGTGCCCTTGGCCCATATAGGCCAAGGCGCACCCCCTACAGCCCATGTGGCCCCCGGGGCAGGTGGCCCCACTCGGTGGACCCCCGGGACCCTTCCGGTGGTCCCGGTACAATACCGGTGACCCCGAAACTTGTCCCGATGGCCGAAATAGCACTTCCTATATATAATTCTTTACCTCCGGACCATTCCGGAACTCCTCGTGACGTCCGGGATCTCATCCGGGACTCCGAACAACTTTCGGGTTACCGCATACTAATATCTCTATAACCCTAGCGTCACCGAACCTTAAGTGTGTAGACCCTACGGGTTCGGGAGACATGCAGACATGACCGAGATGACTCTCCGGTCAATAACCAACAGCGGGATCTGGATACCCATGTTGGCTCCCACATGTTCCACGATGATCTCATCGGATGAACCACGATGTCAAGGACTTAATCAATCCCGTATACAATTCCCTTTGTCTATCGGTACGATACTTGCCCGAGATTCGATCGTCGGTATCCCGATACCTTGTTCAATCTCGTTACCGGCAAGTCTCTTTACTCGTTCCGTAACGCATCATACCGTGATCAACTCCTTGATCACATTGTGCACATTATGATGATGTCCTACCGAGTGGGCCCAGAGATACCTCTCCGTCACACGGAGTGACAAATCCCAGTCTCGATTTGTGCCAACCCAACAGACACTTTCGGAGATACCTGTAGTGTACCTTTATAGCCACCCAGTTACGTTGTGACGTTTGGCACACCCAAAGCACTCCTACGGTATCCGGGAGTTGCACAATCTCATGGTCTAAGGAAATGATACTTGACATTAGAAAAGCTTTAGCATACGAACTACACGATCTTTGTGCTAGGCTTAGGATTGGGTCTTGTCCATCACATCATTCTACCAATGATGTGATCCCGTTATCAACGACATCCAATGTCCATGGTCAGGAAACCGTAACCATCTATTGATCAACGAGCTAGTCAACTAGAGGCTTACTAGGGACATGGTGTTGTCTATGTATCCACACATGTATCTAAGTTTCCTATCAATACAATTCTAGCATGGATAATAAACGATTATCATGAACAAGGAAATATAATAATAACTATTTATTATTGCCTCTAGGGCATATTTCCAACAGTCTCCCACTTGCACTAGAGTCAATAATCTAGTTCACATCGTCATGTGATTAACACTCACAGGTCACATCGCCATGTAACCAACATCCAAAGAGTTTACTAGTGTCACTAAACTAGTTCACATCATCATGTGATTAAGACTCAATGAGTTCTGGGTTTGATCATGTTTTTCTTGTGAGAGAGGTTCTAGTCAACGGGTCTGCAACATTCAGATCCGTATGTACTTCGCAAATTTCTATGTCATCTTGTAGATGCAACTACTACGCTATATTTGGAGCCATTTCAAATAACTGTTCTACTTGGAGCTATTCTAAATTGTTGCTCCATTATACGTATCCGGTATCTCTACTCAGAGCTATCCGGATAGGTGTTAAGCTTGCATCGACGTAACCCTTTACGACGAACTCTTTTACCACCTCCATAATCGAGAAAATTCCTTAGTCCACTAGTTACTAAGGATAACTTTGACCACTGTCCTGTGATCCATTCTTGGATCACTCTTGTACCCCTTGACTGACGCATGGCAAGGCACTTTTCAGGTGCGTTACACAGCATAGCATACTGTAGAGCCTATGTCTTAAGCATAGGGGACGACCTTCATCCTTTCTCTCTATTCTACCGTGGTCGAGCGTTAAGTCTTAACTTCATACCTTACAACTCAGGCAAGAAATCCTTCTTTGACTGATCCATCTTGAACACCTTCAAGATCATGTCAAGGTATGTGCTCATTTGAAAGTACCATTAAGCGTTTTGATCTATCCTTATAGATCTTGATGCTCAATGTTCAAGTAGCTTAATCCAGGCTTTCCATTGAAAAACACTTTCCAAATAACCCTATATGCTTTCCAGAAATTCTACGTCATTTCTGATCAACAATATGTCAACAACATATATCCATCAGAAATTCTATAGTACTCCCACTCACTTCTTTGGAAATACAAGTTTCTCATAAACTTTGTATAAACCCAAAATCTTTGATCATCTCATCAAAGCATACATTCCAACTCCGAGATGCTTACTCCAGTCCTCAAAAGGATTGCTGGAGCTTTGCATACTTATTAGCATCTTTCAGGTTTGACAAAACCTTCCGATTGTATCACATACAACCTTTCCTCAAGAAAATCGTCGAGGAAACAATGTTTTGACATCCTATCTGCAAGATTTCATAAATAATGCAGTAATCGCTAATATAATTCCAACAGACTCTTAGCATCGCTACGAGTGAGAAAGTCTCATCATAGTCAACTCCTTGAACTTGCGGAAACTTCTTAACGACAAGTCGAGCTTTCTTAATGGTGACATTTACCATCATTATCCGTCTTCCTTTTAAAATCCATCTGCACTCAACAGCCTTACGACCATCGAGCTGTTCTGCCAAAGTCTACACTTTGTTTTCATACATGGATCCTCTCTCGGATTTTATGGCCTCGAGCCATTTATCAGAATCCGGGCCCACCACCGCTTCTCCATAGCTCGTAGGTTCATTGTTGTCTAGCAACATGACTTCCAAGACAAGATTACGTACCAGTCTGAAGTAGTACGCATCCTTGTCATCCCACGAGGTTTGGTAGTGACTTGATCTGAAGTTTCATGATCACTATCATAAGCTTCCACTTTGATGTAGGTGCCACAGGAACAACTTCCTGTGCCCTGCTACACACTAGTTGAAGAGACGGTTCAATAACCTCATCAAGTCTCCACCATCCTCCCACTCAATTCTTTCGAGAGAAACTTTTCCTCGAGAAAGGACCCGATTCTAGATACAATCCCTTATTGCTTTCGGATCTGAGACAGGAGGTATACCCAACTGTTTTGGGTGTCCTATGAAGATGCATTTATCCGCTTTGGGTTCGAGCTTATCAGCCTGAAACTTTTCCACATAAGCGTCGCAGCCCCAAACCTTTAAGAAATGACAGCTTAGGTTTCCCTAAACCATATTTCATACGGTGTCATCTCATTGGAATTACGTGGTGCCTTATTTAAAGTGAATGTGGTTGTCTCTAATGCCTAACCCATAAACTATCGTGGTAATTCGATAAGAGACATCATGGTATGCATCATATCCAATAGGGTGCAGTTATGATGTTCGGACACACCATCACACTATGGTGTTCCAGGCTGTATTAGTTGTGAAACAATTTCCACAATGTCTTAATTCTGTGCCAAACTCGTAATTCAGATATTCATCTCTATGATCATATCATAGATATTTTATCCTCTTGTCACGACGATCTTTCAACTTCACACTGAAATTACCTGAACCTTTCAATAATTCAGACTCGTGATTGATCAAGTAAATATACTCAACATCTACTCAAATCATCTGTGAAGTAAGAACATAACGATATCCACTACATGCCTCAGCATTCATTGGACTGCACACATCAAAATGTATTACTTCCAACAAGTTGCTTTCTAGTTCCATTTTACTGAAAAACGAGGCTTTCAGTCATCTTGCCCATGTGGTATGATTTGCATGTCTCAAGTGATTCAAAATCAAGTGAGTCCAAACGGTCCATCTGTATAGAGTTTCTTCATGCATATCTACCAACAAATATGGTTCGCATGTCTCAATCCTTTAAAAAATGAGTGAGTCCAAAGATCCATCAACATGGAGCTTCTTCATGCGTTTTATACCGATATGACTTACGTGGCAGTGCCACAAGTAGGTGGTACTATCATTACTTATCTTTTGGCATGAACATGTGTATCACTACGATCGAGATTCAATAAACCATTCATTTTAGGTGTAAGACCATCGAAGGTATTATTCAAATAAACAGAGTAACCATTATTCTCCTTAAATGAATAACCGTATTGCGATAGACGTAATCCAATCATGTCTATGCTTAACACAAACACCAAATAACAATTATTTAGGTTTAACACCAATCTCGATGGTAGAGGGAGCGTGCGATGCTTGATCATATCAACATTGGAAACACTTCCAACACATATCGTCAGCTCACCTTTAGCTAGTCTCCGTTTATTCCGTAGCTTTTATTTCGAGTTACTAACACTTAGCAACCGAACCGGTATCTAATACCCTGGTGCTACTAGGAGTACTAGTAAAGTACACATCAACACAATGTATATCCAATATACTTCTATCGACCTTGCCAGCCTTCTAATCTACCAAGTATCTAGGGTAATTCTGCTCCAGTGGTTGTTCCCCTTATTACAGAAGCACTTAGTCTCGGGTTTGGGTTCAACCTTGGGGTTCTTCACTAGAGCAGCAGCTGAATTGCCGTTTCATGAAGTATCCCTTCTTGCCCTTGCCCTTCTTGAAACTAGTGGTTTCACCAACCATCAACATTGATGCTCCTTCTTGATCTCTACTTTTGTGGTGTCAAACATCGCGAATATCTCAAGGATCATCATATATGTCCCTGATATATTATAGTTCATCACGAAGCTCTAGCAGCTTGGTGGTAATGACTTCGGAGAAACATCACTATCTTATCTGGAAGATCAACTCCCACTCGATTCAAATGATTGTTGTACTCAGACAATCTGAGCACAAGCTCAACAATTGAGCTTTTCTCCCTTAGTTTGCAGGCTAAGAAAATCGTCGGAGGTCTTATACCTCTTGACGTGGGCACGAGCCTGAAATCCCAATTTCAGCCCTCGAAACATCTCACATGTTCCGCGACGTTTCAAAACCGTCTTCGGTGCCTCAACTCTAAACCGTTTAACTGAACTATCACGTAGTTATCAAAATTTGTATGTCAGATGTTCCCAACATCTACAGACGACGTTCGAGGTTCAGCACACTGAGCGGTGCATTAAGGACATAAGCCTTCTATGAAGCAATGAGGACAATCCTCAGTTTACGGACCTAGTCCGCATAATTGCTACTATCAACTTTCAACTAAATTTTCTCTAGGAACATAACTAAACAGTAGAACTAAAGCGCGAGCTACGACATAATTTGCAAAATCCTTTTTGACTATGTTCAGGATAAACAAGTCCATCTTATGAACTCCCACTCAGATAGACATCCCTCTAGTCATCTAAGTGATTACATGATCCGAGTCAACTAGGCCGTGTCCGATCATCACGTGAGACGGATTAGTCAACATCGGTGAACATCTTCATGTTGATCGTATCTATCATACGACTCATGCTCGACCTTTCGGTCTCTTGTGTTCCGAGGCCATGTCTATACACATGCTAGGCTCGTCAAGTCAACCTAAGTGTTTTGCGTGTGTAAATCTGTCTTACACCCGTTGTATGTGAACGTCTGAATCAAACACCCGATCATCACGTGGTGCTTTGAAACAACGAACTGTCGCAACGGTGCACAGTTAGGGGGAACACTTTCTTGAAATTTTAACGAGGGATCATCTTATTTACTACCGTCGTTCTAAGCAAATAAGATGTATAAACATGATAAACATCACATGCAATCAAATAGTGACATGATATGACCAATATCATATAGCTCCTTTTGATCTCCATCTTGGGGCTCCATGATCATCTTGTCACCGGCATGACACCATGATGTCCATCATCATGATCTCCATCATCGTGTCTCCATGAAGTTGTCACGTCATCTATTACTTCTACTACTACAGCTAACGGTTAGCAATAAAGTAAAGTAATTACATGACGTTTATGTTGACACGCAGGTCATAAATAAATTAAGACAACTCCTATGGCTCCTGCCGGTTGTCATACTCATCGACATGCAAGTCGTGATTCCTATTACAAGAACATGATCAATCTCATACATCACATATATCATTCATCACATCCTTTTGGCCATATCACATCACATAGCATACCCTGCAAAAACAAGTTAGACGTCCTCTAATTGTTGTTTGCATGTTTTACGTGGCTGCTATGGGTTTCTAGCAAGAACGTTTCTTACCTACGCAAAACCACAACGTGATATGCCAATTGCTATTTACCCTTCATAAGGACCCTTTTCATCGAATCCGATCCGACTAAAGTAGGAGAGACAGACACCCGCTAGCCACCTTATGCAACTAGTGCATGTCAGTCGGTGGAACCAGTCTCACGTAAGAGTACGTGTAAGGTCGGTCCGGGCCGCTTCATCCCACGATGCCGCCGAATCAAGATAAGACTAGTAACGGCAAGCATATTGAACAAAATCAACGCCCACAACTACTTTGTGTTCTACTCGTGCATAGAAACTACGCATAGACCTAGCTCATGATGCCACTGTTGGGGAACGTAGCATAAATTCAAAATTTTCCTACGTGTCACCAAGATCTATCTATGGAGTCATCTAGCAACGAGGGAGGAGTGGATCTACATACCCTTGTAGATCGCGCGCGGAGCGTTCAAGAGAACGGGGTTGATGGAGTCGTACTCGTCGTGATCCAAATCACCGATGATCCTAGCGCCGAACGGACGGCACCTCCGCGTTCAACACACGTACGGAGCAGCGACGTCTCCTCCTTCTTGATCCAGCAAAGGGGAGGAGAGGTTAATGGAGATCCAGCAGCACAACGGCGTGGTGGTGGAAGTAGCGGGATTCCAACAGGGCTTCGCTAAGCGCTGCGGGAGGAGGGAGATGTGTCACGGGAGGGAGAGGGAGGCGCCAGGCCTTAGGTATGGTTGTCCTCCCTTCCCCCCACTATATATAGGGCCAAGGGAGAGGGGGGAGGCGCAGCCTTGCCCCTTCCTCCAAGGGTGCGGCCAAGGGGGGGGGGGAGGAGTCCATCCTCCCCAAGGCACCTCGGAGGTGCCTTCCCCTTTTAGGACTCTCCCCTTTCCCTCTCTCTTGGCGCATGGGCCTCTTGGGGCTGGTGCCCTTGGCCCATATAGGCCAAGGCGCACCCCCTACAGCTCATGTGGCCCTCGGGGCAGGTGGCCCCACCCGGTGGACCCCCGGGACCCTTCCGGTGGTCCCGGTACAATACCGGTGACCCGAAACTTGTCCCGATGGCCGAAATGGCACTTCCTATATATAATTCTTTACCTCCGGACCATTCCGGAACTCCTCGTGACGTCCGGGATCTCATCCGGGACTCCAAACAACTTTCGGGTTACCGCATACTAATATCTCTATAACCCTAGCGTCACCGAACCTTAAGTGTGTAGACCCTACGGGTTCGGGAGACATGCAGACATGACCGAGATGACTCTCCGGTCAATAACCAACAGCGGGATCTGGATACCCATGTTGGCTCCCACATGTTCCACGATGATCTCATCGGATGAACCACGATGTCAAGGACTTAATCAATCCCGTATACAATTCCCTTTGTCTATCGGTACGATACTTGCCCGAGATTCGATCGTTCGGTATCCCGATACCTTGTTCAATCTCGTTACCGGCAAGTCTCTTTACTCGTTCCGTAACGCATCATACCGTGATCAACTCCTTGATCACATTGTGCACATTATGATGATGTCCTACCGAGTGGGCCCAGAGATACCTCTCCGTCACACGGAGTGACAAATCCCAGTCTCGATTTGTGCCAACCCAACAGACACTTTCGGAGATACCTGTAGTGTACCTTTATAGCCACCCAGTTACGTTGTGACGTTTGGCACACCCAAAGCACTCCTACGGTATCCGGGAGTTGCACAATCTCATGGTCTAAGGAAATGATACTTGACATTAGAAAAGCTTTAGCATACGAACTACACGATCTTTGTGCTAGGCTTAGGATTGGGTCTTGTCCATCACATCATTCTACCAATGATGTGATCCCGTTATCAACGACATCCAATGTCCATGGTCAGGAAACCGTAACCATCTATTGATCAACGAGCTAGTCAACTAGAGGCTTACTAGGGACATGGTGTTGTCTATGTATCCACACATGTATCTAAGTTTCCTATCAATACAATTCTAGAATGGATAATAAACGATTATCATGAACAAGGAAATATAATAATAACTATTTATTATTGCCTCTAGGGTATATTTCCAACAACCTCATCCTGAGTTTCCAAATTGGTCCTTCTCTATAGAGAAAAATGGGAAAATTGGATGTATTATAACCATCATGGAGGTAGGATGTATGAGACAAAGCAAAGTAATTGCCATGAATAACATTACTTACACATAACTCCTGGACAAACACCTGCAACTGGCATTTTCCTTCATCTTCAGTATAATATTTCCAAGATGGGAAGATACACACATACGATTTAACAACATCAAATGCGATAGATGCTAAACTACGACTAGCTGGTTGTGCTTCCTCCATAGGAATAAGCGTACTAAGTGGTGGAGTTGGGGTTCGCCGTGATAGTACTGGCCCTTTGGGCACTGGAGCTGCCTTACTAACTGCTCTTGTTTGGGAGCTCTGTGGTGGAGATGGTGCTGTGTCAACAGGAACTGGGTTACTATCGGCTGGGGTTGGGGTTAGATTGGGTGAAGCTGGTTCTCTGTCCATCGTAGTAGGGGTACAATCTGCGAGAGTTTGGGTTATGTGTGGTAGGGCTGGTTCTTGTGCATGTACAACCGGGGTGCTATCTCCACCAAGAGGTAGCACTGTTTTATTTGAAGACCGTGTTTTTAGTCCGCTAGATACTGGCATCACCCGCTCCAATTCAAATGGCTGATAAACAGGAAACATAGTTGAATGTACACACATTGTATGAGAGATAGATGCAATAGATAGTGTGGAAAAAAGAGGGCATGAAATAGTTGACATGTATATTGTTTAATTAAAACGGATAGCATGACGTAATTTCACATATATGATGTCTATCTAAACTGGATTGCATAGCATAACATAATTCAAAGATATGATGAATAACTAAACATGATCGCTTGACATAATTCACCTACATGTTATCTAAGTAATCAGGATCGCATCATTTAATTCACATATGTGATTTATATGCTAAACAGAGGACATTCGATATGATGTCTGAACTAAGAACATGGTGTTGAATATTGTGTATATGATGTCTAAACTATGCAATGCAAGACACCGTATGCATGATATGAGCAGTATAACCGTGCCAAGTTAGAGCATACACCTCAGTGGGGGAATATGACTGGTCATCTATCTCTGAATCCATCTCCGAGGAGCTATCGGGGCCCAACAAGAGATCTGCTTCGACATGTAGCTATGTCTGCTCTGAAGGCCTTGTTTTCACTCCAGGTTTTTCCATCTCCCACCCAAATGGCTGATTCACAGGAAGAGTAGTTTAATGTACAAACATTGTCGACAAATGGAAATGCAATGAAGAAAAGGATGGGCAAGATATCATTCAAATATATGATGCTTGGTTAAACAGGATGGCATTGCACATTTCACATATATTATGGCTGGCTAAAAGACATGAGACTGCATAATTCCCATATATGATATAGAAACTAAACAGGTGGCATTACAGAACATGTCTAAACTAAGCAGATGACATATATGATGTCAAAAGTAGGCACTGCAAGGCAACATATGCATGATATGACTAACATCATCATGCCAAGGTAGAGCAAACACCTTGGGGGGTAAATAGGAGTGGTCAGCGGCGTCCGAATCCGCCTCAGAACAGATATCTTCCTCTGGATTACAATCCGGAGAGGGGTGGGGAGGGTTTGCCATTGAACCCACCATGGAGCGATGTCTGCATGACATTGTATTGCCGCGCAAAACTCTTCTCCTTTTCTCTACATGTTCAGCATGACTGTGTACAATATCTGACATGCATACGAAAAAAATATGGTGAGATTATGTAAGGAGAGCATGCAGAAATTTAGAGTGATGGTAACAACCAGTGGATCGATGTTTTTCCGTTGAACCAAAATAGCCCTAATGGATCGACGTGAATGTATAGTAATAAGTGATGCAACAAGTGTACAACCTCTTTGCTGTAGCCGTGTCGACCTCAGCATCACTGGGTTGGTCACTGAAGTAGTTGAGGCAGAGGTGGCTGTCGGAGGTGTGGAGGAAGATCTGAGGAATCTGTAGACGGCATCCAGGGCACTGCTCTGTTGTGACGGATCGTTCTATTGTTGGAGAAGCTCTGGTGAGCCGTAAGACGTCAAGGCTGAAGCAGCACAAGACAGACATCGTCAATCTCAAGTGGGATTCTAATAGCATCTCCAATAGATGATGTAAAATGGATGTAAAATTAACATCACCAAAAACCACCTGACTACAACAAATGAGGTAAAAACTGTTGACTCTGAACTTAACCGTCGAAACTGAAATTTACTATGGAATCTGAATGCTACTATCAAAACTGAATGCAATGGTAGCAGAGAGGCACTTGACATGTAGTTTAGGGAGGGACTGCAGTTCATCTTCAACCTGCACCCCCCTGAGCCGCCAGCCACCACCGGCCGAACCGCCGGCCCCAGCGCCGCCTCACCGCCCCGAAACAACTCGCCACCGCCGCCCCGGCCAGCCCTCTAGGCCACCCACCCCCACCCTGAACCCTAATATAGATAGTGGGGTACCTCTCCGGCGAGCCCCCGTCCCCGCTGCGGGTGGTTCTTCCTTAACTCCGGCGAGCCCCCCAACCCCTGAAAATCGACTGACCCGAAAGTCGATTCAGTCGACTGAAGTGTGGCTTAATCGGAGCAGAGCAGCAGCACAAGCGAGGGGGAGAGCAGCAGCAGCAACTGGGCGAGCGAGCGATGAGCGAGAGCCGGAACAGCAGCAGCAACAGATCCGGCTGGTATGGACGCCGCTGCCGAAGGGGCCTCGCACTGGGGGAGAGCCGCCATGGAGATGTCGCCCGCAGCGCCGGCTTCAAGGTAGCCGCTCCATGGGGGTGCGGGATGGAGCACCGTCGGTGCCGGGAGGTCGAGTTAAGGAGAAGGTGCAATGCGATAAGTGTACAACCTCTTTGGTGGCGCCGAGTAGGCCTCGGCTTCGTCCGAGGACTCGGTGAGGATGATGCGGTTCCGGTGGAGCAGGTTAAGGCGGCGCTATGGGGATGGAGCAACCGCGATAGACGAGGCGATCGTCGGAGCAGCTCCTTGGAGGTGGAGGACGGGGCGGCTGAACCGGCGGGACGGCGAGATGGACGACGGATCCTCATCCGGGGATGTGGACGAGGGACGTCGAGCTGTTGCGCTGGACGACGTCGTCGGGGAAGAGGCTCCCGCTGGGCAGCGGTGACCTAGAGGACGGAGGAGGGTGGGGTTTCGCGGCTGGAGCGGAGAGGTTATGGCGGCCTGGGATTTCGAATGGTGAAAAGGGGGCGATGGGAGGGGGTGAAGCATGACTTAGGAACGCGCTTGTCCAAAATGTAGGGTGTGTTACAAAAGTACCCCCACCAATTTGAACTAGCGGCCCTTTCGGCTCAGGGTTAGAAGGGGGATTTCACGTGTCGGGATTTGGCAGCTGGAGGGAGTTTTCGCGCGCGTTGTAATTTCGGGATAGCAAGGTGCGGGTTGTGAAGGCGCCAGTTTTGGGAGCACGATATCTGAATTTTCGGGATATAACAAGACGCGGGTTGAATTTTAGGGACAAGCCTAACGTGTAGTAATATTGTACTTGTACATACCAAATCAATTCGCACTTCCCTCAACCAAAAAGAAAACGAAAAAAATAAAACTATTCACACCACACAAAGAGAGAGTCTTGCCCCGTTTTACTATACAAATGCTATTCAAAGCTACTCCCTCCTTCCATCTATATAGGGCCTAATGCATTTTTCGATGCTAACTTTGACCAAATATTAGAGCAATGATATATGACATGCAACTTACACAAAGCACACATTAAATTCGTCTGTGAAAGGTTCTTTCAATGATATAATTTTCACATTGTGCATGTCATGTACTATTAATCTTGTCAATAGTCAAAGGCGGTCTTAAAAATCTCATTACGCCCTATATAGATGGAAGGAGGGAGTATGAATCCATGTTATGTCCGATTAATTTTTTTCGCTTGCTGTATAATGCATGTAACCTACTCATACCAATATTTTAGTGCATTCCAAATGTCTATACTACCGCTGCAATTCAAACTAAATTTAAATTCGTTTCCCTATTTCAATAAGAATCTAGAATCATGATTGTTGCCAACTTCAACCATCATAGTTTCCTTGCTATCCGCCAGATATAAATCAGACGGCCTATAATGCAGGATGGCAGGCACACCATCATCAACAACTCTGTTTTTTTATAAGAGTAGAGATAAAACATATTAAATGTAGTATACCATGTTCATAACCACACCATGTGTATCACCGTTATATATATTCACACATCCGTCGGTTTGAAACACTATGATAAATTCTTCAAATATTCGAACTCGCTTTTTATAATGAAGTATATATGATCTCTATTCGTCTTTTACACCCACACAACCCTCTTATCTTTGTAGCTAGTGCTAACTTTCTCTTGTGCATGCACATGCCCGCATCCCTCTCACCCTCTCCCTCAGCATTCTCTAGCTCCATCGCGTAAATTCGTCTTTTCACTTTAGGTCGTTCACCCATGGTGTGTGTAGGCCCCCCAGCTCCTTCTTTACGGCACACATCGATCGATATGCCTCTCTAGCCAGGTGTGCCTAGCACAAACACAAGCTTACCCTCTTCTCTTGTCACCGTCCATGCCTCACTCCCACCGCTCTTTTCATCGTTCTCGTACTCGCACACTCCTCCCCCTCGATATAGTATGCCTCTCGTACCACCTCCTACATGCATCCCCCCTCTCTCTATCCTTCTCCTCGTGCCTCATTTGTTTCTAACACACACATGCATGTATACCGATCGATCTCCCAACATATACCTAGATCGACTTTAACTACCCCCCATTGATCGACGTACCTCACAAGTTATGTCTCTCCTTTATCTTACAAAGGGCGATTGATCTTCCTATGTACTTACGTCTGCTTACCACAGCCACATCGTCCCCCCTCATCATTCGTGCATGCCTCCTGACCCGTCTCTCACACGCACATGCATAGACAACAAGCAGCCATTTCCTCTCTTATCGATATTGCAGGCGTGCCCTCCGTTTGTCTAGCAAGCCTATCCCACCATTTGTTAGAAGCAACTCCACTACCACCCCCTCCAACACTCTAGCTCCGTCTCTCTCCCAACCTTATTCATCTCCTGCACATATGCATGGATGCCGATCGATCTCCCTTAATACATGAGGCAGATCGATCTCCTTAATACATGAGGTAGGCCTCTCTCCTCCTCCACACATATACCAGCCATTGTACCTCTATAGTTAATTGGGCCTCCCTCTTCCCCCACCACACACCGATAGTCAAGCGCTGCAGGTAGGTATCCATGCCACAGAGACAAACTGCACATGTCCCATCTCACGTTCCAGTAGGCCAGCCACTCTATATCTTTGACGCGGGCACACACAAATTCGATGGCACTCTTTATCGATTGCGCGCGTGCGCGCACACACACACACATCATCCCTCTCTTCGATTCTATGGGACACCTCAAGCCGATGATACCTCAACTCTCTTCTCGTGGATCGCCCCCTCTATATATATGTTATATCCAGGACTCTATTTCACACACATTGCATATGTTAAATTTTTTGATTGACCCCCCACAAAAAAACTCTCAAGAACCCACACACTATATCTCTCTAGGTTTGTATCTCTCTCACACAATCCCACGTAGGTGGTGTACGTATACAAAAAGAGAATAGGTGCACCGTGCACATAATCACGCTTCGTGCCCAGCCACACCCGCGCGAGTACACGGTGGAGCTCATTTCTCCGCAGAAGCTGAATTTTTTTTGAAACATCAAGTGGCCAGAGACTCGAAAACTTATTTGCCCATTAGTGACTTGTCAGGGCGGTGGATTTTAGTTTGTACGATAATGTTGCATCCACCTAAAGTAACGAAAGTTCTTACGTAAACTTCCTAGTAATTCCCTCTTCGTAGGTGCAGCATTACTCCTAAAATTTGTAATATCAGTTTGAAACTTGTAATATTGCAGTGTCCTATTCCTGCGTTTTCAAAATCCTGCGAATCAAACAGGTCCTGAGTTGGTGATGATGTTGTGCCTCTCGTCTTTCACCAATAGCCATCGGATCTAGATCTGACGCATACAAACCAAGCTTCTCCATTTTTGCAAAAAGATGCCCGCACTTGTTCCCTATTTACAAACAACTCCTTGTCTCTCACAATCAGCCTCATCTCCTCCCCACCACATCTAGGAGTAGAAGGCCGTGGAAAAATCTGGCATGATGGCCGCTGCCAGAGCCGTCCACCCCCAATCTTGGTGTTCTGTGCAATGCACTGGCATCTACGCATGGGAAATTATGTCGAACAGGGCTAGTTGTAAGCAGGCTAGCTCTACAGACATGATGATAGTGACTGCAGACGGTGAGGCTGACTATGGTATGCCGAACATGGCGCCTATACTCAGGTGTCATCTCCGGCGCAGGGTCTTGTCACTTCACTATGAGGAACAACACGTAATAATTTGACCAACAGATAGTACAGTGCTAGTACTCCTACTACTACATTGGTAATACTACTACTAGTACTAGTAGCACCACTGTCTGGATTTAGGAGTACTACCACGTCCATCTGGATTTTAGTATTTGACTAGCAATATCTAGTCGTAATGCATGTCACCAAAAATGTACTACTCCTCTGTAAATAAATACATGGTGTTTTATTCCTATCGGCGAGAGAACTTGATGTTTTTTTGCTACTCCTAACTAGAGTACTAATAGGATTACATGCAATGAACTAAACACTGCATGTCATGTTTGGTAGTCTCAAGTCATTGAAAGCATGCACGTCCCACATCTCTCATTGGTTGATATGTCACGAAATAAGAAACAAGGAGGGAGTTAATGCACCGTGCCTAAGTATTTTGGGATTATTTGGTTTTCGTAAGGTGACTTACACAACATTTTTGTTTACATGCATTAACATTTAATAGTTAAATCAAAGGTCAAAACTTGGCGCAAAATGCAAAGGGGACCAATAAACCAGTAAACATCAAACTTCTCTCATTTGGCCCCAACTAGAGGTCCGGTGAGATGACTATACTGCACCGGCACGGAGGGGGACGCAGCTTCATTGACTTATGGCAACTGCCTTTGGGTGAATGACACGTGACCCTAGGGGGTGGCTGGCCCACCTATCATACAACCAAAGGCAGGTGCAGTAGATGGCCGAGGAGTAGTACGAAATCCTACGCACCTACGCACGCTAACCAAGGGCTGAGTGATCACTCAAATCGCAAGATCAGTTGACTAGAAGCTATGCTAGACCCATGATGGCGATGAGCGCGAGCATCAGCCGGCTGTGCCAGATGGTCCATGACGCCGGCCTGTGGCCCGGCACCGAGGAACGTCTCCAGGTAGTATTGCTTGAGGCCGCCAGGGCGAGGGGCCGCTTGGACGACAACTTCGTCTCCTTGTTCGACGAGGTCCTCGTCGGTTTCCTCGACAAGTTCAACGTCGTCAAGA